>NW_024081902.1:384436-459321 GCF_003009895.1 Hyaena hyaena | reverse complement strand
GCCATCTTGCCCTCTCTCTCTCTGCTTTTTATATCTTAAGAAATGTTTGTATACAGTCATAAAGATTTTCTCCTGTTTCTTTTGAAAGCTTTCTATTTTTGGATTTTACATTTAGATCAATGGTCCTTTTAACTACATGGTGTATAGTGTGAGGTAAAGGTTGAAATTTAATTTTGTATGTGTATCTACTGGAATAAGTACTAGAATAGTACCATTTGTTGAGAAGATTTTTCTTTCTCATTCAGTTATCTCGGTGCCTTTGTAGAAACCAATTGAACAAATATGCAACATCTATGTGTACTATTTGTATTTTCTACAATTGTCTATATGATTCTACTTATACCAATATCACACTGCTTAGTTGCCATAAATTTATAGTAAATTCTGACTTTGGATAGTGTAAATCCTCTTAGTTCTTTTTCAAAGTTTTTTTTTAAGTTTATTTATTTATTTTGAGAGAGACAGAGAGAGAGCACAAGGAAGGCAGGAACAGAGAGAGGGGGACGGAAGATCTAAAGCAGGCACTGTACTGAAAGCAGACAGCCTGATGAGGGGCTTGAACTCGCAAACCATGAATGAGATCATGACCTGAGTCAGCCAGGCAACCCTCAAAGCTGTTTTGGCTAGTCTCTTCCCTTTGCATTTCCATATAAAATTTAGAATCAACTTGTCAATTTCCACAAATTCCTGCTGAATTTTAATGGGATTGTATGACTTTATGGGTCATTTTGTAGAGAATATTAGTTTTTATATACATGATGTTAGATTTCATTTATTTTACCTTAATTTCTCTAAGTGATGTTTTGTAGTTTTAATTAATTTTGTTAAAATTTCATATTTTAATTGTGTACTTATAAAAATGGCACTCATCTCTGCACTCTGAGTTGATTAATGTCTTTAATTCACTTCTTCCTTTCTTTTTTAAAATGTTTATTTATTTGTTTTGAGCGACAGAAAACCAGCGAGGGGCAGAGAGAATGGGAAAGATTAAATCCCAAGCCAACTCTGCACTGTTGGCACAGAGCCAGATGTAGGGCTTTAGATCACAAACCGTGTGATCATGACCAAAACAGAGTGGGACACTTAACCAACTAGACACCGAGGCATACCTCTTCAATTCATGTCTTATCCAGCAGGGAAGAAAACACATAAAATAATTAGGAAACTGTGGAAATGGTATATTCTGAAGGGGTGGTGCATAACCGTAGTGAAAATTCTGTGGTTCAGAGTGCAAGTACAACAAGTAATTTTAAAGTGAAAGGTTAGATCAAAATAGTCACAGATAAAGCAGTTTACTCATTTTCTCAGCAATCATGTCAAAATATATTTTGTATCACTATTTATGAGTGTTTTGCACAATAAAATTTCAAAATGGGTTTGTTTAACTTTATATACATTTGAGTCCAAGTTATTTCCCATCATAACATCACTGTCATTCTCCTGGGCTTTCTGATATACTTCTTTGAGTAGGAGGAAAAATGATAAGTTACAGTCAATGCTTGGAATAATTCAAAACTAACATCATATCATTTATTATATTTCCTCATAAGGTATCCAACCAGCTAGCAAATTTGCCATGGTGAAAGTGTAAAAACATAAAAATGATGGATACTCTAGCTTCTGTTAATTTACTTATTTTTGTTGCACTAGATTAGGAAAAGGATTCATTTGCCAGCAGTTTGAGGTATTGAAAGGCAGACTAGCTGAAACGCGCGCGCGCACACACATGAAACCCTTATCTGTTAACAGTGTCCAACTGATACCTTTGATTCTGGCCATGTTGCCGGTAATTAACAGAAGTCAATTGCTGTCTTGAATATTTTCTCTAAGTTGATTTCCTTGCAGTTTTATTTCATATGTATTTAATGTAACCACTGTCTTGTAAGGTTGATTTTTCTACAGTTTTAACAGACTTTGTTCAAAATACATCAGGGATAAGCAGTGAAAGACAATCCTTTGTTTTTCAATAATATCAAAACTTATTTTCTCAAAAATAGGGCCCATTATATCTTACAGAGCAATGTTTTAATTATATTAATTACTTACAGAT
The DNA here is from genome assembly GCF_003009895.1 of Hyaena hyaena. Lineage (NCBI taxonomy): Eukaryota > Metazoa > Chordata > Mammalia > Carnivora > Hyaenidae > Hyaena > Hyaena hyaena. The sequence goes on along the minus strand of NW_024081902.1, from coordinate 457,271 downwards.
TGGAAAAATGTGATATAATTGGAAAGCCCTGAGTTTTATAATCAGAAAGTCCTGAATTTTCACTTCTGTTCCCTTAATTTAGTGGCTGTGTGACATAGATAAGTCACTAAATCTTCCTGGCCTTTAGTTTTCTCATCTGTAAAATGGACATGATACCTTTTTTATAGTTCACGTTTCATTTGAAATTCTATTCCCGGAGTTGATTCTACCAACTCCGTAAACTCCCTTCCCTCCCCTCCCCTCCCCCCTTCTCTTCATCTCCCTTCTCTCTGTCCTATCAGCTATATTCCCTATGCTGTACTTTCATCTTCATCACATCTATTTTGCAACTGGAAGTTTGTACCTCTTAACGCCTTTGATCTATTTTGCCCACCCCCCACCACCTACCTCTTCTCTGGCAACTACTAGTTTGTTTTCTGTATTTAAGAGTCTGTTTGTTTTTCTTTATGTGTTCTGTTTTTCTTATTATATATATATATATTTAAATGTTTATTTATTTTGAGAAGGGGAGAGAGAGAGTGCTAGTGAGCAAGGGAGGGGCAGAGAGAGAATTCCTACCACTGACAGTGCAGAGCCTGATGCAGGGCTCAAACTCACAAACCATGAGATCCTGACCTGAGCCAAAATCAAGACTCAGACACTTAACTAACTGAGCCACCCAGGTGCTCCTGTGTGTTCTGTTTTTTTAGATTCTAAGCGAAATCATCTGGCATTTATCTTTTCCTGACTATTTTGCTTAGTATAATCTTTCTAGAATCTTCCATGTTGTCACAAATGGGAAAAATCTCACTCTTTTTATGGCTGAGTAATATTCCATCCAACATGGTATATGGCTGTATGCGTATACATATACAGACACACCACATCTTCCTTAACTGTTCACCTATTGATGGACACTTGGGATGCTTCTGTATCTTGGCTATTGTAAATAATGCTGCTAAACATAGCAGCATTGTTTACAGTAATGCTCAGGAAGCATATGTCTTTACAAATTAGTATTTTCGTTTTCTTGGGGTAAATACTCAGTAGTGCAATCAGTGTATCATATGGTATTTCTATTTTTAATTTTTAATCTCAGTAAGATTTTCATATTTTTGTCTGCAGACATCTATTTCACTCCCACATCACCCTCTGTTTGCTAATAGATTCTGCCACCTTGATCAAAGGTTAACAGATGAGTAGAAATAAAGAAAACAGCTATTTTTTTCTAATATTCTTCTTACCTGGAGAAATACGGAGACTGAATGTAGTTGAAGCAGAATCCTGTGATGGTAGGAGCCCCAGATGGACTCACTAATGTCCTGCTAATGAGATTCTGGGCTGCACTGTAGCCTGTCCTCTAAAGGCCTGGATTCTATGTTCCTTCCAGGATTCTGTGAACTATCAAATTAATTTTGTAAACTCATTTCAGTTTAAACTTAGTCAGAAATGGTTTCTGTGTTTTACATTCAGAAATCCTAACTGGAGCTATTCCTTGCCATATGCTTTCATAGTGCCTTTTGCTCTCATTCTTATAACATATCACACTTGTAATTAATTGCTCAACATTTGTTTCCTTTACCAAAGAGTAAATTCTATAAAAGCAAGTAACATTGTCTGCCCTCTTCCTCTTTTTCTTGGTGTTTATTAGCACAGTGCCTGACACCTAGAAATAGTTAATAGATGGATAAATAAGAAGTTTATATAAAGTCATTCTCCAGTGCTTAATAAATGTGAATGCCTTTCCGCTCTCTTTTTTTCTGCCTTCCCTCTTTTTTTTTTCCTCACCAGAAACACATCTCTTTCAAAATACAAATACTGCAATATCCACATGTCTTCATGCTCCAAATTATGCACATATATCTTTCCCCTCTCTACCTCCCCAATCATTGATTCAAGAAAACACTTTCACTTCAAGTTTCTCTTGCAATGAAAACAGATTCAGAATGGGTTTTGAGAGTCAAAAAGAAAAAAAAAAAAAAAAAGTTGGTGTCTCTCCTGAGGGAATATGACAGAGATGCCCCCTCATCCACTTAGTGCATGAAAGTTTTTAAAGAATAGAGATGGTTTCTGCTGATGCCTTGCCCTCTGCTTCGTCTTTTCTGTGGTCACTGCTGTACTTGGTATAAGACTGGCCCAAGTCATATTGCCAATGAGGTCTTATAAGAAAGCTAATATAATGGCTGCACACAGAGATTGAACTTGTGACCCAGTCCTTATTAGCAACTTTACCCAGCAGAACTGACTCTAAAGAGGTTGCTGAATTTCTCTCAGATAACCCCTGCTGTCATAGCTCCAAGGTCCTGTGTCTGACCCAATAAAGATACTTAACTTGAAAAAGTCTTTATGCCATTTTTAGAATATCTGGAGCAGAATGATCTCGGCATTAGACAGTGTTTGTAAAGGGCATTTGGTATGCGAGAAGATGAACACACTGCTATTCTGGGGACCTACAAGACAATGTTAATTTTTTATTTTTCATTTTTGATCCCGGGGATGGTTTTGCAGGATAGTTACTGGGCTAGAGAAATAGCCTTCTAGCTTAGCGTGTAGCCAAAATTAAACAGAGAGCTGTACAAATATACCAGAGAATTTAGGACTATCTGCGCAGGTGAAGATGGCTATTTTAAGAAAAAAGAAGGTATTTCTAGCTAAGTGCCTGTTACACACCAGATGCTCAGTTATACATTTTTACTTACAGTATTATTATTCCTTTACAGATGTTATTTTCCTCATTTTATACATGAGTAACCTGAAGCCTAGAGAGAGTTATTAATGTGTTCAGGGCTACCTAGTTAAGTAAGTAAATTGATCACCTACTTCCATCTTAAAAATCCTTCCCATCCTTTCAACAGTACTGAACTTGTTCTGTTAATCTGTTATCCTCAGCTTCTATGAATAACTGTGGTATATGAAATGACTGAGATTCTGCTTCAAACTTAGTCTTAGCTGCCACAGATGTGCAATATAGTTGTCCATCACCTTGGCCAGTTCAGAAAAGACCAATAATATTTACTCAAAATTCCTTTTAATTTCATTCAACTTCCTTCCAACGTCATGGGTGTTTAAGTTTTTTCAGGGTTCCATCTCTTTTCCATAGTTCTGGACCATGGTTTTTCAGTAGGTCTGTGTGAAGCTGATGAACTTGCATTTTTTACAAGACCTCTCCCCAGCTCTGCTCTAGTCCCAAACATTCAGAACTAGATGATCCCAGGACACAGACAGAGAAAGACCATACCAAGAAGATTCATGTTATGCTAGTTCTCCCACTGCATTTAATTTGAACGCTGGTATGAAGGGAAGCTGATGTTTTGAAAACATAAAGATTTTGTTTAAATCTTGGCTTTCTTACTATTAACCTACATAAACTTGAACAACTTATAGGATTTCTTAAAAGTGTCAGTTTCCTAATAACACCCCCTTCATAAGACTCTTGTGAGGTTAAAATGAAATTTGGTGCTCTGCAGAGCAAATATTCAGTAAAAAATTCCCTAAAATTAATTACAAAGACTGTGCTTCCTACATGCTACAGGGTAATTCCATAGTAGAATCAGTAAGAAAATGCAGAGAAAAAAATTAGACAATGGTTGAGAAAATGAATGAATGAGTTATTCTTGGAAGTTAGAACTTAAGCCATTCCAAAAAAATTTGTTACATGTCTCCTCTTCTTCTGTGTTCTATGCACTGTGCTAGGTACACGTATATTTTGTAGACCTATCCAAACCTTGTGGCTGACCTATCCAAACAGGTAGACCTATCCAAACAGGTGGGCAAAACACTCCACTTATGTCTTTTGTTGGAGATAAATATTGGATTAAGAGGTTCATGACTCTGACCTAATATGGTTCAATTTGCAGATATTTGTTTTAAGTTTCAAGCCTTAAAAATATAAATGGATTATGCTAAGTGAAAAGATCTCTCATTTTCTCCAGGTATAAAAATAATATAGCCCATGTATATTCTTTGCTTAGATTTGGAATTCCAGTAAAGTACAGAGCTTTACCCTGAGTATTCTCCCTCTTCACTTCTTTTGCATGACTTCAACTTTGGGAGTTAAATGAAACTAATTTATTTTGTGAGGATTTTAATAACATATTAATTATGATCATATTGAAATCTAATGACTAGCTCCCTCAGTCTGACAGTCACTGGACTATGTATATATATTCTCTACCCTTTCAGCATGATCTACTTTGATAGTCCAATTAAACCAGTTGACTTTTTTTTTAATATATATATATTTTTTAATATTTTTATTTATTTCTAGGAGAGAGAGAGACAGCGTGAGCAGGGGAGGGTCAGAGAGAGAGGGAGTCACAGACTGAAACAGGCTCCAGGCTCTGAGCTGGCTTTCAGCACAGAGCCTGATGCGGGGCTCGAACCCACGAACCGCGAGATCATGACCTAAGCGAAAGTCGGACGCTTAACCGACTAAGCCACTCAGGCGCCCCAAAACCAGTTGACTTTTGAAGTTTGTTTATGAAATGGATGGGGAATGCTGACTATTTGGGGTGTTTGGAATTTGTACAACACACCATTTAACAAGTTCCCTATGCGAATTTCTGGAGTCCAGGAAAACATCACTGTCTAACCTGTTAGGCAAATCACAGTCACATATGGAGAAATGGGCTGTGTCAGTCCTCATGTGCACTCAGAAACTGTGTATATAGTACGCACATGTCATTTCCCCATAAAAAAACAAAAGAGCTCTTCCGTGTATAATTTGATTGTTGTCAAGCCTCAGTTCTTAATTTCATGTAACTTGAGTGGGATTTGTTAATGTCCTTAATGAAATACTTTTTAATCCACTTGTTTGTTCATTCATTTATTTAACAATTTATTGAGCACCTACTCTGCCTCGGGTGCTGTAATAGACTGGAAATCAGCAACAACAAAGATAGAATTATTCACTAAAAGGGCTTGACTGATATTAAGCAAAAAACCACATGAATGATACCAAAGTACAATAGCCATATGTACCCCAAATGAAAACCAAAGGTTACTATATTTATTACTTTATTATTTTTAATGTTTATTTATTTATTTTGAGAGACAGAGAGTAAGGGAGCATGTGAGCAGGGAAGGGGCAGAGAGCGATGGAGAGAGAATCCCAAGCAGGCTCCATGCTTAGCATGAAACCTGATACAGGGCTTGATTCCATGAACTGTGAGTTCATGACCTGAGCCTAACGGACTGAGCCACCCAGGCACCCCTGTTTTATTTTATGTTTTAGCTGTTATATCTTTCTACTGTTAACATTTCCCCATTCCCCAGAATACATATATCCTAGGATTCTGTGTTTGAGTTACTTTATACCCACTTTGTGTAAAAAATATGAAATATATATTTTTGAACTTTTTTGAAATTTCTGTTTCTAAGTGCACAATAATGTATATTTGCCATGATACTGTTCAGGAACTGGTATATATATATACATGTCTGTGTGTGTATATCACTGCCTTGATACCTTTGATATTGTCTTGTGTTGACCACTGTCTTATCTATTTGTCTTAGTTCTCTATGCGGACCCTAGGCTTCTTAAAGGCAGGTCCATACCTGGTTACTGTGCTGCTGGACAGACCTTGCTTAAACAATATGCATTGATTTGCTGCTTCTAAGTTATAAGTGGATGAACATTGATTGGTGGTCAGGATCATTGTAGTCTCATAAATGTACCTATTGTTGATTATTTTTCAAGGTTACAAATCTTGTTTCAAATCATAAAAGGCAGTATTATTCATCTTTATTGTCTCTATGACTTTGCAAGTAAATTACGAAAGTTGACCTTATTTGAATGAACATACTAACCTCATGCTGTTCAGTGTTGATAGAGAAGCATATTGGATCTAGTCCTGTCCATTGCCTAAAGGAAACAAAGGAATGAAGGAGTGACATAAATCCTTATTAGTGGATGGTAGAGCTTCATTGAATCTGAATTTCCACTTGGTGGTGGAAATGTGGATAGGATCTGATTCCTTACTTCCCAATATAAAAGATAAAAACTTCAAACCCACTTGAGAAGAGAAGCTATTGTTGTAGACTATACCCAAGCTTGCATAATTTTGCTTTGTTTGTATTAGTAACAGATATTTGTCCTACAAACTTCTTTTATAACCTCAAATGCCTTTCCCCCTACTTTTACCTGTAAGTCGATTTATATTTGCTTTATTTTTATTTAAGTTTATCTAATAAGAGGGTTGTCATAACTTTCTCTCTTTTTAAGTTTATCTTTATATTCCAGGTAGTTAACATACAGTGTTATAGTAGTTTCAGAAGTAAAATTTTGTGATTCATCACTTAACATATAACACTCAATCCTCATCACAGGTGCCATACTTAATACCCATTCCATTTAATCCATCCCCCCAACACACCTACTCTCCAGCAACCCTCATTTTGTTCTCTGTAGTTAAGAGTCTTTTTTTTTTTTTTTTTTGGTTTCCTTGTGTCTTTTATTCCCTCATGTTCATCTGTTTTGTTTGTTAAGTTCCACATATGAGTGAAATCATATGGTTTTTGTCTTTCTCTGACTGATTTATTTCATTTAGCATTATGCACTCTAGCTGCATTCATGTCATTGCAAATTGCAAGATTTCATCCTTTTTTATGTCTAAGTAATATTCTATTCTCTCTCTCTCTCTGTGTATATATATATATATATATATATATACACATATATATTCCCCTTTTATATTGGGCAGTAGGAATTGAACTCCATCCACATCTACACCACCAAGTTTTCATATTATATGAATATAACATTAATTATGTTAATTAATATTATATTATGTTAATTAATATAAATATATAATTAATATAATATTATGTATATATTCATTACATCTTCTTTATCTATTCTTCAATTGAATGACACTAGGGCTTTTTTCATAAATTAGTTACTGTTAATAATGCTGCTATAAACATCAGGATGCATATGTCTCTTCAAATCAGCATTTTTTTAAATATCCTTTGGGTAAATACTTAATGGTATAATTGCTGAATTGTATTACAGTTCTATTTTAACTTTTTGAGGAACCTCCATACTGTTTTCAGAGTGATAGCACAAGTTTGCATTCTCACTAACAGTGCAAGTGGGTTCCCCTTTATCCACATTCTTGCCAACATCTTTTGTTTCCTGATTTATTAATTTTAGCCATTCTGACAAGTGTGAGGTGATAACTCATTGTAGTTTTGATTTGTATTTTCCTAATGATGAGTGATGTTGAACATCTTTTCATGTATCTGTTATCCATCTGTATGTCCTCCTTGGAAAAGTGTCTCTTCATGTCTTCTGCCCATTTTTTCACTGGATTATTTGTTTTTCGGGTGTTGAGTTTGATATGTTCTTTATAGATTTTGGATACTAACACTTTATCCAATATATCATTTGTAAAAATATATTTTCCCATTCCAAAGATTGCCTTTTAGTTTTGTTGATTGTTTCCTTCACCGTGCAGAAGCTTTTTATGTTGATGAAGTCCCAATAGTTCATTTTTTGTTTTGTTTCTCTTGTCTTTGGAGATGTATCTAGTAAGAAGTTGCTATGGCCAATGTCAAAGAGGTTGCTGCTTATGTTCTCCTCCAGGATTTTGATAGTTTCCTGTCTCACAATTAGGTCTTTCATCCATACTGGGTTTATTTTTTTTTTTAATTTTTTTTATTTTTTAAAAAAATTTTTTAATGTTTTATTTATTTGTAGGAGAGAGAGAGACAGCGTGAGCAGGGGAGGGTCAGAGAGAGAGGGAGTCACAGACTGAAACAGGCTCCAGGCTCTGAGCTGGCAGTCAGCACAGGGCCCGACGCGGGGCTCGAACCCACGAACCGCGAGATCATGACCTAAGCGAAAGTCGGACGCTTAACCGACTAAGCCACCCAGGCGCCCCCATACTGGGTTTATTTTCATGTATGGTATAAGAAAGTGATTCAGTTTCATTCTTCTTGCATCTTGTTGTCCAGTTTTCCCAACATCATTTATTGAAGAGATTATATTTTTTTTCATTGAGTATTCTTGTCATAACTTTCTAATTCAGGAATAATGATGGGGTAGATTGGAGCAGTTAAATTTCTCCATTCACTCTCTATTTATAGGTACCCTCTGAGAGGCAATATATTACAAAGGATAAGAGCTATCTCTTGCTAACACCAATTTTTTTGGCTTTATATACCAGCTTTGTTACTTATCAGCAAGTTGACACTGGTAAAGTAGTTAATGTACTTGCGTCCCAGTACATAGTTAATTGGGTTGTTCTGAGGATTTCATGAGTTAGTACACAGGAAATATTTAGAAGGGCTCTCAAGGAGCTCAGCGCATATTAGCCTCTATAGTTATTACTAGTATTGCTACTGTTGTGCACTAGATATTCAGGGGATGGAGATCTGATGGTATTACCTCCAGGAACAAATGTACAGTCAGGGCCTGTTCTCCATTCACATTGCCTTCTAACAGAATTCTTGACTGAGAGAAATCTATACACAGGGCAAAAGAAGAGTGAACGATACTGAGTTAGTACTCAATAATGCCCAAAGCAAGCCTCTCTGGTTAAAGATGAGCTGTAAAATGAATTTTAGGTATTTACTCATGTTTTCATCTCCAAGAAAATGGAAAAGTGATAACTATTAAGAGTAACACATACTTAAGTGTAGCTTCAAAGGACAAGAACAAGAGTGAGAGAGAGAGAGACATGCTGGTTACAAGTGAAACCCTAGGTTTACTTATCAAAAGAATAGTAATCGGAGTGACAGACTTAATCAAAAGTTCTGCCTGGTAAAACATGGCCCATTATCAAATTTCAACCAATAATATTAGCAACTCCTTTTAATCTATATAATTGCTACAAGGAGGACAGATTGAAGTAGTAGTGTGGGGAAATATACCTGTGTTATATTCAGGACTTGCTGCTGAATCTCATCCAGATGTTGTGGCCTAAGTATTCGCAATCAAGTTAAGGAAGAGAAAATGAACCACATAGTTCATTATTAAAAATGGTTGAATAAGATATATTCTATATGGAAAAATCAAGAAAATATGTAGGTATTGTGGGCAGAGTTTCAGCTTGGGTAATTTAAAAAGGTTTCCTGATAAAGGTGACATTTACTAAAAATTAAAATTTACAATGCACTTGTTTTGTGTAAGCACTGTGTTAAGTATTACAACTACCCTAGGAAGAGAAGATATTTTTCTCAATTTTACAAATAATGAAAAGAGACTTAGAGAGATTTAATAATTTCTAAGTTTACAAGTAGTAACTGCCTAAATCTGATTCAAACCAGGTTGTCTAGCCCCTGAGTATTAGAGCCTAACCTCTATCTTACTGCCTTCTTCCACTTTTCCCTGCTGTTTCCTACTAGGAGTGAGCAAAGGTCCAACTGAAAGAATAAGAGAATATGTCAAGAAAGCAGTGGATATTACAATTTGTTCTATAGACTTCAATTAGCAAACATTTTGTACAGGGCCTGAGGCTGACAAGGGAGACAAAGAGTTACAAGGTACAGTCACTTATACTAAGGAGTTAGCCCTTCATTAGTGGACAAGGCCATGAATAAAGAGTGCTAGATGAATAGTGCAAGTAAGTAGTGAACATTTAATTGATGATTATTGAGCACCTACCAGGTGCTGAATTAATGGGGTTGTAAAGATGAATATAATTCCTACTTCTAAGTGTTTTGGTAACTTGTTAGGTAAGATAATAAATGACTATAATAAAAGGCAAGAAGTGGTAAGCCCTAGCATGGAAGATTTTTTTTTAAAATATGGGTCCAGAGGAGGATATAGGAATTAGAAAAGTGGAAATATCCACTATGCATGGAGCACATTATGTTGTTTCAGCATTTACCTAATTTTTTTATCATTGATTTTCACCAAAATCCAATAAAAGTATAGATATTTACCCTAATTTCTTGCATTAGGACACAAAGGCACATCCAAGCTAAATGTTCTACTTAAAAACAAAACAAAGACGGTAAGCAGCAGATCTGTTCTACTGCTAAGCCTTTTTTCTTTGAAGGTAGCCTTTGACATTAGATGAGACAAAAAGGGAAACAGATATGGAATAGTATAGCAGTAGCCAGGCTTCAAGATAGTTCCCAGTATTCTCATCTTCCAATATCCAAGGCTCTGTGTAGCTATTGGCTGGAGGAATCTCTTGGCTTCTTACCACATTGGCCTCTCCATATGGCATTTCAATGAAAGCAAGAAAGCAAAAGAGTCACAGAAAAAGAACAATAGCAAAGTCATAATCTTTTGGAACTTAATCATAGAAATGACATCCTATCACATTTACTATATTCTGTTCATGAGAAGCAAGCAAGTCACAAGATTCAGTCCTCAACCAAGAAAAGGGGATTATACAAAGATGTCAATACCAGGGGACAGGGATCATTGAGGACCATTTTAGAAGTCTGTTTGTCATACATTACACATCTTAATACTTGCTGGAAAGACTGCATTCTTTTATTTTATAGAAATATAAAGAAGTGTTTTTTGGTTTTTTTTTTTTTTGAGAAATAGAATTAGCCTTAGGTTTCAATAATGATTCCAAAATGTAGTAGATGTGTAGGAAGGGTATAATTATTTTAGCCTCTCTGAATCATTTTTAAGTGCCAATAATAGTTCTTTGTTCACCGCATTATTAAGAATATTAAATGACTGAATGTAATTACAAATACCTGTTACAGCATCTAGAATATATGAGGCTTTAAGGAAATTTGTTAGATCTGATGCTGAGGTTGTGTGTTAGGAAGTTTAGGGGCACCTGCGTGGCTCAGTCAGTGAAGCATCTGACTTCAGCTCTGGTCACGATCTTACAGTTCACGGGTTCAAGTGCCACGTCAGGCTCTGTGCTGACAGCTCAGAGTCTGGAAGCTTCTTCAGTTTCTGTGTCGTCTTCTCTCTCTGCTTCTCCCCCGCTTGTGCTCTGTCTCTCTCTCCCTCTCTCAAAACAAATTTAAAAAAAAAACATAAAAAAACAAAGTTTAGTTGAGGGACCCCTGGCTGGCTTTGTCAGAAGAGCATTTGACTCTTGATTTCAGGATCCTGAGTTTGAGTCCCACGTTAGGTGTAGAGATTACTTAAATAATTAAAACTTTTAAAAAATGATAGTTTGGTTGAAGAGGAAATCATAATTCTTTTTTATGTTTATTTTTGAGAGAGAGAGTGAGCACATGAGTGGGGAAGGGGCAGAGAGAGAGGAGCACAAAGGATCCCAAGCGGGCTCTATGCTGACAGTGGTGAGCCTGATGTGGGGCTTGAACTCATGAGTCATGAGATTATGACTTGAGCTGAAGTTGGATGCTCAAATGACTGAGCCACCTAGGCACCCTGGAAATACTAATTCTTAGAGGAATTTTAAAAACTATAGACGTGAATTAGAATCCATGAGATGTGCATGTAATCCTCAGCTACTTGCTAGCATGAATAATAGTTTTTCTGAATGTAGAGACAAGATATAAAAATCATTTCTAATTTTTCAGTTTTCAGAAGTTTTCTCCTTTTTATTGCCTCTTTTGTGTGTCTTGTAGAAATGAAGTTACTAAAGGATGCTGTCTTATGATTTCTTGGTCTAGAATTTAATGTTGGCTGGCTGGTAATGATGCCTTAGAGGAAGTACTGAGCCCATTCAAAGGAGAATGAAATGGAAGCAACTATGAGTGCTTCCAATGATAGAGCAGCCAATGGTCTTCTGTGGTGGCATAAACACTGGCATCTATACAGCAGGAGATTTTGCTTTGCTTCATTCTAGAATGAACAGGAATCAAACTAACAAAGCAGGGCCGCAAGTGTGTCATGTTGTCATGTTGTTCTATTGGCTTGAGCCAACTCATGGATATATAGGTTAATAGGGTCTATTGTCAATACTGGGACACGTAAGAGTGAGCAAAGACTGCCAAAGAGGCCAGAGGTACTGCGCTCAGCCAGTTAAACAAACAGCAGGTATTTGGACATCAGCTATGTCTTGGATAGCTGGGATACAAAGATGTTACATAGCTAAGTAGAAAAAAAAATCATCAACAACAAAAGCTATAGTAGTGAGTTGTATAGTAGAGAAAGGGCCTGAATCAAATGATCTGAAAACTTACATGGAAAACAGTTATTTACAACTGAAAAAATTAAGAAGCAAAGAAGCCACACTTGACTTGACAGTTGAATGAAAATTTGCTGAGTCTGGAGGTACATCAACTTGCTGGAGAGCAGAGGTGCATTGAAGATCTATTATCTACCCTTACCTCTTGTTCTGTATCTTAACTATTGAGTGATTTTATGGGGGTCTGGAGCCTCCTGGAAATGAAGTTATGAGCTCCAGTCTATTCATCCTTGGGGGTCAGAGATAGATGAGCATCTATGAGGCCTAGGGAAAGTGACGCAAAGACTACATAAACACAGTAGTCTCAGAGAAGGATTCATCCAACCCGACCAAAAAGGATATAGATCACACACTCTACACTAGAGCCCTGAGGGTCATAAGAAAAAGTGACTCTAAGTATAAGTGCATTATTTTTGTACCTGAAATGAGCCAGGTACCATCTGAGTAGTGTGTATGCTTTCTTAGAAAGGGAAGTATTGTATCCATAAATATTAAAATATTTGTAACACCTACTTGATCAAGCCAGGTGGCTGAGGAACCCTGCAAATGATCATAACAGTGAGATCCAGTGTTGGGGGCAAGAGGGGAATGTGCTTAAGTAGATTGGAGAGAAGTAAGTTCCCAAGGTGTCAGAATTAAAGGTGACAATGATGCCAACAGCAGCCAAAGGGAATTTTAGTGTCCTGGAAGTGGGTAACTGCATAAGGAGAGGCCATGATGATGTGAAATTTCATTCCAGAAGAAATCACACAGCAATGCTAAAAGAAAAAAACATGAGGGGCACCTGGGTGGCTCAGTTGGTTGATGTCTGACTTTGGCTCAGGTCATGATCTCGCAGTTCCCAGGTTTGAGCCCGAGCCCACTTCAGGTTCTCAATCCACCTCTCTGTCTGCTCTTCCCCTGCTCAAACTCTCTATCTCTCAAAAATAAAAAATAAATAGAAGAGAAGAGAAAACACGAGAAGGAGCGTGAACTGAGCACTGGAGGACCAGCCATAAGAGTTTACCTAGGACTGAGAAATTTTTCAGAATGGGGACTTTCCATGTCAAACTTGGAAAGTACTGGGCAAACTGGGACAAGTTGGTCACCCTTACCAGAGAGATTTGCAAATATCGTGTGATAACAGTGGGAACCTTATAAGATTTTAAAGGAAGAACATGATCTTAAATAATTGAGGGTGTTATTTAGAGTCAGCCATTATGCAAATGGAAAATATCAAACAAATACAGGCCAGGTACTCATGAGATGTAACTGCATTTTTATACTGACTTGTGAAATATAGTGTTATTGATTTTCACACATAATCCACCTTCAGTTTACCTATTCTCAAATATAAAGTGTTGATCCAATGACTGGGCTGATGATATAATTCTATGGGGCCAAAGCTAATAACTGGGATTCTGAATTGAGATCATTAAAATGTTGAGGCAGAATTGGTAAGGAAGAATAGAGGCCCAAATGTCATAGTAAGTGAACATAACGTCTAATCTAAAACTGCCAAAGCCATGAATTCAAGATGGGGGCCACACAGACCTAGGGAAACAAGATAAATAGCAAGCAGGTAGAGACCAATTGTGATGGAAGGAGGGATCAGTTATGGGAACAGTGCTGATAAATTATAAAGCATAAAGCAGTTTTCTTTAAGCTTCTTTTAATAGACCAGCAGTCAATGGTAAGTGAATAGGCTACCTTGGTTTAAAGAGCCAGAGGGAGGGGTATAGTTTGAGCCTACTTTAGGGGGACATTCTGTAAGTTCTACAACAATGTCTGGAACATAACAGGTGTGGGAGCCCGACGGTGACTACAAGAAAGTGTGGTTAGGGACCCGGAGATGTGCCTCCACACAGGGCTCTCTGCCTGGGCAGATCATGCCTGCAAACAGGATGTTCTGTCAAGAGGCCTGCACACAATATCCAAGTTTAATGGTCCGCTCGCACACGAGGGAACATGCCCTCCTTAGAACTAAGGAGGAGGCTGGAATTGTGAGTAGGCCTCTTACTAAACATGCTGTGGTCGCTTCCTCCCTTTGCTCCCCCCTGTCCTTGGAATGTGTTTGGCTACTTGCCCTTAATTGGTAAAGGAATGCATCTTGTAGATTTCAGTTTGTCTCCAGTTACCGGGATATAAAATAAACCGCAAGAGGGGCTTGCGTAGAATTGTTCCTCCGGCCGGAGTTGTGTCTGTGTCTGTCCTTTGTGTGTGTCCTGTCTTTGTGTCATTTCATCTGCAACAACAGGCCTTTAGTAAGTACTGGCTTTCTGCCTTCTTTCTTCCTGAATATGAGGGAAAGCATAGCATTTTTCTGAATTACATGCCTTGCAACAAGTTGATCTGATTCTAGTCCCTTCTTCATACTGATTCCAGAACTATCATCTTCCAAATATAATAGATAACCTTTTAAAAATCAGTAGGTATTAATTATCATTTAAAAAATAAGATTCAAATTTCCTGGTATTCAAGGTCTATTTATTAATTAATTAATTTATTTACTTACTTTACTTATTTACTTATTTTTGAGAGAGAGAGAGAGAGAGAACGAGCAAGTAAGCAAGGGCCAGAGAGAGAGAGAGAGAGAGAGAAGCAGAGCTCACTCAAAGCCGGGTTCATGTTTTACCCAAAGTGGGGCTCGAAATCACCCGATGTGGGATCCGAACTCATAAACTGTGAGGTCATGACCTGAGCTGAGGTCAGATGCTTAACAACTGAGCCTCTCAGGTGCCCTCAGGGTCCTTTGAAATCTGACCCCAATGTTCTTCTCCAGTACTGACTCCAACCATTCCTTATCACACATTTTTTTATTCCAGACGAACCAACTCTCTCATTAAAAAGAAAAAAAAAAACTGCCCACTATTGAAAATACCCTATTTCGAAGAGAAAACAATAGTGAAATATGGAGAAACACACATGAGAGAATAAACTTAACAAATAATATGCAAGATCTGCGTGAAGAGAACCGAAGTGTACTGCTGGGGGGCCTAAAATATAAACAAAGGAAACAAAATGATGTATGCCTGAAAGGACTCACATACTCATGCTAACAATTCATGTTAAGTTATCCATTCCATACATTTAATAATTATTAAAATTTTTATACATTATTTTCTTACTGAACAAGTTTCATATTAAAAAAAAAAAACCCAATAATGTCCAGGACATTGTTTGATTGAGTAGGAGAGTGGATAGTCTTAATAGACACTAAAACATATGACAAAACTAGAATAATAAAAAGTGTATACTATTACATACATGGACCAGTCAATTGAATACCTTACGAATTTTATAAATAGTACCAAATATATGTGAGAATTTAAGTATGTGGTAAAAGTGGCATTTCACACTGGGTGAGGAACTGATAGACTATTCAATGAATGTTGTTAGACTATCTGAGCAGTCACCTATAAAATATTAAAATTGCATTAATAGTTCACACCTAAATGGACTCCAGATTTAAATATGAAATATAACCTGATAAAAATATTGGTCCAATAAATGGAGAATAATTTTAAAAACATTTTTTCCTAGTGTGACACTGTGTCCAAAAGTGAAAGGGAAAAAGAGAAAATAGGTAAATCCCACTAAAAAGGTTTTTTGAAATTTATATTAGAAAAACACCATACATAATGATATGAGAAAACATGAAACTCTGGGAAGCATTTGCTAATATCAAAAAAATGGCTGGGAGCTCTATAAATCAATAAGAAATAGGCCAACAATTTAATAAATAAATAAGCAAAGGAAATGAACAAAAAAATTTACAATAAAGGAAACAAAACTGGCTCTTAAACACAGAAAAATATGTTTGACCTCACACATCATAAAAGGAATGTAAATCCAAACTACCCATGTCTTCACATCTCAGATTGGAAAAAGTAAAAAATCTTGATTAAACACTATGGGTCTGCCAGAGCAGAAATGAGCCTTCTCATAATTCACTAGCAGAAGTGTAACTTGATATAACTGGTATAAAGAAAAATATTGACAATCTCTAAGAATTCCATTGCTTAGGATATACTTCTAAATTTACTGAAAGGAAAGCCTTGTAAAAGTCTGAAAGAATCTGAGCAGATTGCAGTTCAGGATAACTTCAAATTGTTTTTGTTGAAAATTTAATATAAAGAATCCAATCATTTCAGAAATGGTAGAAGTGGTAGTGATTCTTTCATGCATGAATTCCCTTTGTAACTACTTCACCACCTCTCAATGCAGCTTGTCCTATGACTTTCACCTCCTAAAATTCACTTCCTTAAATTGAACCCCAAACTTCCAACCTTCATTCTGCTTTTTGAAGTTGGCACAAGATTGTAATTCTACCAATTCACAATGGTTTGTTTGTTTTTTTCAGCCTTCACTCTAGACAAACATATCTAAGGTAATGATTTTTTTTTTGGGGGGGGGCAAGTGGGTGCAATCAAGGTTCCCATAGGTCTTGATTAAGTAGAAATCATTATTTCATGTGCCCTTTGTTGTTATCATATATGCAGAAAGCTTACCTTAGAGTGAAGGCCCCTTCATGTGTAGCACTTAATGAAAGCTTTAAGAAGCAGGAGACTCACATTTCACCTGGATAAGCCACTTGCCCAGGGCAGTGCCTTAATCAGAGCTTTTGCGATTTAGCAAGGGAAATGTCAGCTATGTTGCTACCCCAAAAAGAAGCATATAATGAGCAAGTTGATGGATCTTCTTTATGGCTATTGTTGTGCAAGTGTCTTTGATGATGAGAACAAAGAGATGCAAATGAAAACTAGGGACAATCTTCTGTCTATAAATGTTTCCAGCATCTGTGATCTTTCTCCTCAGCTTTAGTATCAAAGAGATACGGTGAACTAGAGCCCCACAACCAATGGGCTCTCCAGTGCACCTGGTTCCCTGCTGAAGTTACCAGACAGATGCTTCAGGGAAAGATAGCATATATAAGAAATTGAATTCACTGGGCAACTGTGGAGATGGGGGCAGCATGGTCATATGCATAAAGTTGGCAATCCAATCCTAATCTTGGATTTTAAGTTTTAAGCATGAGCCTCAGTGAGTGCTCTGGTCTTCACAAGATGGCATCTATTATTAAAGAAAAAAAAAAAGGTGCATAGGACAGAGTCAAACAGTCAAGGAAGATGTCATTCAAGACTATTATGACAGGGCGAAAAGACTGACTTCAACTCTACTGACATAAACAGCAGGAGAGGTTTTAGGCACTGGGTGAGCTAATGGAAAATAAAGAAGAATTTTAGTGGGGATGTTGGTTGGTGTGATTAGACAATCTGATTTTGCTAACTGGTGACAATCTGATTTTGCTAACTGGTGATTATCAAAGTTAGGTTCCTATAGTCCCACAGATCTTTCTTAGTGATTTTGATTCGAGGGGCTGGCTCCCAGGTCCTGGATAAAGACATTCCTGGGTTGTAAAACTGACAAGAGACTGGGAGAAGATATATATCCCAAAGGGACAAAGAAAGGATTTACAATTATAAATTTTCTAAAATAAATGTTCTAAGCAAAAGGAAGTCAGGGACCTATGTCAGAAAGAAACCTCTTTAAAGTTAAGTCAAGTTGAGGAAAACTTAAGACCATTTAGGGCCAATTTAAGGCATAAAGAACTCTGTATGGGACTAGAGAGACTATATGGGACTAAAGAATTCTGAGGGGACTAGAGAGGGAAAAAATTAAAATTTTGAAGAACTCAGAAAAATCTATTTTTCTATCAAACATGGAAGATCTGGTTTAGCTTGGGGCTAGATTGTGAGCATTGTCAAGATTCTGAGAAGAGGGCCTTCTTACGTATAGGCAGAGAACAGTTCCTCACTGGGTTCCCAATCCCTGATTCTATCACTTTACCTAAAACAACTTCATGTATGAAAGTTAAGCCTTAGAGTCCAGCCTGAAAGGAAAGAGAAACAATAGAAGAAATGGTTGGTGGGCATCTAAAGTTAGGTGCCTATGCACACTATCTCTGTTAATTTGGACTACAGTCATAGTAAGTATTTGTTTCTAACCTATGCAAGAGATGAGGATGTGTTGAGGTTTAAGGAAGGCAAGCATTTTGGGCATGGTACATAGCTAATGCATGTCAGAGTCAGATCATAACACAGTTCTTTCTGGAACTTAAGAAATGCTTTTTGTTTGTTTTTTGTTTTTGTTTGGGGTTTTTTTTTGTTTTGTTTTTTGAGTGTGTACGTTTCTTGGAAAGTCTGGATCAAGACAGGTCACAGTTCTGTGTTTTCGCCTTAAGGGTGTTGATCTCAGTACAATAAGCAGAGTATCTACCATCATTCTACCCCCTACTTCGTAGCTAGAATTATCCTTTTATAATGCAGGTTATAGTAGTCTTCTCCCTTTCTTGAAGCCAATGGTTTCCCATTTTCTTCATGATGAAATCAACGTCCTAAACTGAGCCTACGAAATCACCAAACAAACCATTCCCTGGTCTCTAACTACTCTCCCCCTTGCTTACCCGTGCTTCAGTATATGAAATCAACACACTCTTTCCTAGTTAGCAACAAACATACTCCTGTCTCAGGACCTTTGTACTTGCTGTTCACTCTGCCTGAAACACTTCCAGATAGCAACATGCATTTGTTGCTATTTGTTTGCAACTCCTTATGCATTTTGTTGTGTCTAATGGCTATTT
Organism: Hyaena hyaena; assembly: GCF_003009895.1. Lineage (NCBI taxonomy): Eukaryota > Metazoa > Chordata > Mammalia > Carnivora > Hyaenidae > Hyaena > Hyaena hyaena. The sequence continues at coordinate 438,590 of NW_024081902.1, read as the reverse complement.
AAATTTCTTTTTCTGTGAAATGTCTATATATTTTATTTACTTAAACTTAGGTTTTATTTTTCTTTTTTGTTTTTAGGAGCTTTTTATGTATAGGTACATGAGCACTCCCCCCCCCCCTTTATTTTCTATAATCTTGATTTCCTCAAGGAAACTTAAAAAATACATAGTCAAATATATTACATTTTATTATAATTACTTCAAAATCAAATCATAGTTAAGATTTCCTCACTTAGAGATTACAAAGGAATACACTAATTTTTCTTCTTTCACTCCTTGTATGGTTTTATTTTTACAGTTATATTTCTAATCATTTGCATTTATCCTTCGTGTGGTATAAAGTTGGAAGTGCAAATCCAAATTTATCTTCTTTCTCAATTGAATATTTGTCCTGATACAATTTCCTAAAAAGTTTTCTCTCCTCTGCTTACTTTGAGAGACCACCTTTATAATGCCAAATTGCTTGCCATGTGCACTTTGCTTTCTTTCTAGATTTTCTATTATATTTCATTAGTCACTCTTTCTGATTAGATAATTGATGCACATTTAATGTATGTGACTGCATCTGCTGAAGTGTGAAGAAGTCAGTAGCATCTGTTCAGAATTGGCCTTGAGTCCCTTGTGGAGTATATCTCAATGCATAGTTTACATCAACATTATACTGGATATTTGTAAGGCTTTGGGTTCCTGGGTTCTGACTGCAAGAAAGTCTCCATCAAAATGGGGATGGAACCCATTTTCACATTTATTTGAAAACAAATTTTAAGGTGAAGTTTAGAGATGGAAAGAAGGAAAATCCATTCAACATTTTTATAACGGATACCTATTTTGTCATGCCTAAATGCACAGAAAGGTACTCTGTCTTAACCATATAAGCTGCAAAACCAGGAAGGAGCTATTACAGTTCAAACTGGAACACTTTTTGACTACCACCCCTAATTAGTGAGTGTGATTTCCTTTGACATACTACTTGTTGAGACTGAGGGAGGCCAGGCTGGAGAATTAGCCAAATGAGGAGAATCAGGAGGATTAAGTGATTATTTGGAATTATTCTGTCTCAGTTCTAGCCACAGCACAGTATCAGCATCAACACATGAAGAGTCCCTAATTTGTATATTCAGAAAACCAATGCCAGATAGGAGGAGCCATTGTGCTAACATTTTGGCTAACCATATTTAGAATCAATAAATTAACATTAGTTACTTTGCATATAAAATCATATCACTAGTGAAAATAGAACCAATTGAAGGAAGGCAGTTCCTCACGAAAAGGCTTAATGTTCAATGTTACTTACTCTTGTTGCAGAGTACATGAGGTCCTTCTGCTTTTACAAAGCTTGAAGCTTCTGATTGAAGGCTCTGGACATTGCTCTAATAAAAGGCCTCATACCAGAATTTATCTGCAGAGGCTGTGTAGTCACTGGAGAAGAGAGATCCTCCCTCCTACACAGTTTTAATGGACCAATACAGAGAGTGTATCAAGATCTTCTGGTCTTTTTCCATACCCTAGGAGAATAAATAAATGGTTTGTTTATTAATAGGAAAACTTAATTTACATAAATTAAATAATTTTATATTCCATTTTTAATGTTGACTAATTCTATAATAAATGCAAGCAGTTTTGGAAGGTTACATTTTGTTAGGTTACAGCTATATAGAAATCACTGAAATAAGTAGAAAGCAGAAGAGGGAAGAGTAGTTTTCAAGACTCAAAGAAATTGGATAGAAGGCTTATTTTCCCTTGAGGGCAAATTCAAACTCTTTTCTCAAAAGCTGGGAGCATGCTGGGAAAAATATTAGAATCTAGGTGAATGAAAAAAAATAGAGTTATTAACACAGACCAACAGCAGAAGGCAGAGAGAACTGGGATAGAATTTGACAAATTGGGGCTGTAGTCATGGGTGGACCAGCTGAGGGAGGAGAGCCTTCAGTTTTGGGTCTTCCACGATTTTCAGATATTCCTAACATTCTATGGAACTTCATTACCACAGCCCCAGTGAATGAAATAACAAAACCCCAATCAATGTTAAACAGCCACAACCTATAATTCATTAATACCATTGACCATGGTCTATCCTGACGTGGTTATATTTCCTTCTGAAAAACATTTTGACAGAACCAACCAAGACCAACTATTCCTCTTTTATAGCTCTGTGTCTGCCTTTTAAGAAGCATCTAGCATTTCTTAATTTAAATGTCAGGACTCATGCCACAGCACTAGGAATAACCTCTCATATTCTCAGTCTTCATTATGGAGATGGACACGGTGATGCTTACAGTAGACTGTAGTCAGAGCAGTTAAACTAGACTAAAAATCTTTGAAGGACATGTCACTGCCACGGCAGTAAAGTAGGATGAAGTTCCCACATTTTTCCTATGTGAGGAAAGGAGGATCCAAAGTGACTTAAGAGATAAAACCAAAAATTGAAAAGATGAGATTTAGGGGCACTTGAGTGGCTCAGTCAGTTGAGCATCTGACTTCAGCTCAGGTCATGATCTCATGGTTCATGAGTTCGAGTCCCATATTGAGCTCTATTCTGTCAGCTCAGAACCTACTTGCCCACTTCTGATCTTCTGTCCCCCTCCCTCTCCCCCCCTCCTCTGCTTACTCTCTCTCCCTCAAAAATGAATAAACATTAAAAAAAGAAATGAGATTTGTTCTCAGGCTCCATCAGTACCATGCTTGCAAAGGATCAGTGGGATGGCAGAGGGTGTGGGTGCAGCAGAAATCAAAGCAGTTGTGGAAATAGGCTAGTGGTGCTATTCTGTACTCTATTGGAGAGCAATAAGGACAAAGACCTAGACACAGATGAATATGTGACACAACTATTTAATAACAAGTACAACAGATGCTGATCAATGAAAACAGACTCCAGCACTAGTGTCAGAGCAGGATCTTGGAAGCATAAACTTATTTGGTTGTTGGATTATGGAGATATGTAGGGTTTCCATGGGAAGGTTATGGGAGTATGTGGGCCCTATCAAGGTTCAGGGCAGTAGCTACCTCTTTACCTAGTGTAAGGCAGTATTTTAGTGTTTATTTGGGTCACTGATATAGCTCTATTGATACATACAGGCAGAATATCAGAGTTTCAGAAGATACACATGCTATGTTGGGTTGGCATATGCCGTGTTTATGAGTATACAGTGCTTCAAGGGAGCTGAGGTACTGTTATATCCGTATGTCCCAGAAGATGTTGGCTAGAGATGGGATAGACAGACCCTTCATTAAAAAAAATCCAGATCAAAATTTCATTTTATTTTCCAGGAGAAACAGCTTTTACAGTTCCAAAATGTGTGAGATGCTAGATTCATAAATTGACAGACAAGAAGTTCTAGAACAAATCTGGACATAACTGGACATAACTTGAGTTTGTGTGACACTCCACTTTTCAATGATACTTACTACCTGAAATCAACCTTGATGGGGATCTCAGAGTTATCAATCACAAATAGCATATGGGCATTCACATTGTATCCTTTAGTATATTTCCATAGCTTATCTTTATGTTTCGTTTATTTGCATACAGTTATGTCCTTCTGCCTTCTTGAAAATACTGTGAACTATTTTAGAAATAAGAAAATAAAATGACACTTATTGAAAAAATTGTTGTGCACTGGAAACTATTTTAGATGTGTTTTATTGTTTCCTTTTATCATTGCAGTAACCACACCAAGGTGGATGGTTTATAAGTGAGGATATTGAAGGATCTGAGGATACTTTGTAAAAAAAGTGCCAGAACCAGGAATGGAAACAGAAACCTATATGGTTGAATATCTTTCTGTTATACTCTGCCCGAAGTTAGAATACTTGTGTTTTTGCAGCCTGTGAAACCTAGGTAATTAGAATAAACTGTGCCTAGAACCTCTTAAGTACTCTGTAATAGAGGGCTTACTGAAAAGTGAAACTTTTAGAGACTTTTCTGTCTTCAGGGAAACTTCTAAACATTTTAGACGTTTTTTGTATTGCTAACTGTAAATGCCCATTCTGTCATCCTCAGGCACGACATTTAATAGATCATTTCTTTGTCTATCAACTGAGGGGAACCTGCATCTAGCCATAAAGAATGTGTTTGTACAGCATGCCTCTATGTCCGTGACAGAGAGGAGTTCTTCTGACTGGAATAGAGATGAGGAAACACAGGGAGAAATGCTGCTATGGAGAAATTCATTGAGAACATAATCAAAGTGACAATGTTGGTGAATGTACCAGCGAGCATTTCGTGTTGCCTTAGCATGAAATATTCCTCTATGAAGTGAAAAAAAAAAAGATATGGCTCCATGTAGTATTGAACTGAAAAGGACATATGACATAATATAGATTTACATAAATTAATGTAATATTATCTCTAGCAGTAAGGCTATGCATTTTGCATTATTTAATTCATTCACTACAAGTTGCATTCCAGAGAACTATGCCAGAAATATTGACCAGTTACCTATGTTTAATACCTAACAATCAGTAACTTCCTCAGGGTGAACGTGGGGGATGAAATCTATTTAAGCAAATTCATCCTCCCATACAAGCTTTTACCTTATGTCTGAGCCTTAGATTCTCTCTCTGTGCTTTGACTTTCCTAAGTGAAATTGATAGTTGCACAAAGTGGGAGCCCCTACCTGCCTTCCTCTGCCAGAGCCCTGTGGATCACTTTGAATTTCCTTACTGCTGTCTCATTTCACAAAAGGTTGAAAAGATGTTCTAGGAAACATCTTTCCTGCCACATCTTGTTGCCCTGTTAACGTGTTGTGGACACACTTTTCAAAAATCATTACCTCTTGTGGAAACAATTTCATCATAAGCCTCTTACAATATACCTCAAGCCCATGACACTTTTGGACTGACATCTATTCATAGATTGACTATAAATAGGCACCAATTTACACCCAATTAGATGTGGAGGGAAATCTGGGGTTGCAGGAAAATTTCCAGCCACTCAATATGCAGAGTCTGTGTGATGGCTGAGTGACTGATGTAACTGCCATTTGTTAAGATTTCACCTTATTTAATCTCCACTCAGACACTCGTAATTTGTGCAGAGCCTAGGGTGATTAACTGGAGCATAGCATCTTTGAGGGGGGAAAGAAAGACAAAACTATTTACTTCTTTTCTTTCCTTTCTTTTAAGTCTGAATAATGAGACCATATTCTCCTCTGTGAACTCCCCTGCCTCCAAATTGCAATATTCTGATTGAATTAAAATCACCAAGGATTCATCTTCCCTAAGAAAATGTAATCCAAAAAATAAACTGCATGTTTTGGTCACCCCTTAAAATCACAAATTAGTTTCAACCTGGGCTGGATAATATGAGCCTGTGGCTTTGGAGAATGGGAGAAAAGTCAATGAGGGACTTTGCTCTTATAGAGTTTAATCACTTTTGTTCACAAAATCTCTTTTAAAATGAGAATGCTGAATTCCCAAGCCTTCACAGGACCTAATAATGATTAGTTCAAATGTATCTAACTTGCTGTTAAGAATTATTATGAAGAAAAATCTAAAGAATTTGATTAAATTAGTGTAATAAATGCTTTCTTCAGCTTAAACAGAGAAAAGGGACATTTACTTTATCCAGTAGTTTCAGATAGAATCACGCTCCTTTGCGCACATGTATTATATATGCATTTCTAGTTTTTGATGAATTAAAATGGAAAAAGAATCGCTCAAATGGCACAAGACCTGGTTTTATTATGCCAAAGACACTTTGAGATTTCATAAAACAGGACTTTTCAAATTTTAATGTGCCTCAAATCACCTTGAGATCTTGTTAAATGGAAGATGCAGATTCTATTGGTCTGAGGTGAGGCATGATTTGCATTTCTAGTAGGCTGTTTGGCGATGCCAATGCTGCAAGTTCTTCAACCAACCATACTTTGAATAGTGGAGTTATGGAGCATCTGGGTCATGATTATAAAAATTACCACTACATGGGGATAAGCTAGTTAATACTATGTGTTGACTTATATGATGCCTGGTAACTAGCAGTGTAATAGTCACTGATAAAAAAGAATGGTTTAAAATGTACAGAATCAGAAGATAGCAGAAACTTCTTATCTTGTCTTTACTACCACAACAGCTATCCCTAATAAGTGTGTACATTTTACGAAGTAATTCTACATAGTTTATGTTGCTTAGTTTTATGATGATCCTCTCAACAACCCTGTGAAATAAGTCAGCATGCATTTTTTAATGTTCCTTATGAGTGAGTATCTTGATACTGAAAGCTGATGTGATTTGCATAATTTCACATTATTATTCAGCAAGAGAGCCACGACTCTAACCCTTATCTCTGTCCACAAAGCTGGTATTCTTTCTACTAACAGTGATTTTGTGTAGATCGCATAAATTCCCTTGCCCCTCTCTTACTTATGAAATGGATGATTCAGCTTCAATCAGCCCTCATTGTGCAACCAAATTATGTTGGGCACACAAAAAATACCAGTGACTAGCCCCATTCCACAGCAATTGAACCAGGACCATTAAGAGTCGAGCCATTTTACCATTTCTTTTCTTTTTCTTTTTAATGTTTATTTTATTTATTTTTATTTTCTGAGAGAAAAACAGAACGTGAGTATGTGAGGGGCAGAGAGAGAGAGGGAGACACAGAATCTGAAGCAGGCTCCAGGGTGGAAGCTGTCAGCACAGAGCCCGACATGGGGCTCTAACCCATGAATCACAAGATCATGACCTGAACGGAAGTTGGACACTTAATGACTGAGCCACCAGGTGCCCCAGAATACCATTTCTTTTTTTTATTCTAAACTGATTCTTAGGCATAATGAAGATTGAGAACAATAACATTAATATATTCACTAAAGTCCCTTTTTTACCAATTTTTTAAATGTTTATTTATTTTTGAGAGAGACAGAGACAGAGAGACAGAGCACCAATGAGGAAGGAGCAGAGAGAGCTGGAGACACAGAGTTTGAAGTAATCTCCAGGCTCTGAGCTGTCAGCACAGAGCCTGACATGGGGCTTCATGAGCTGTGAGATCATGATCTGAGCTGAAGTCGGATGCTTAACCAACTGAGCCACCCAAGCCTCTTTTCACTAAAGTATCTTTAAGTGAAGGAATTCTACCTGGTTATAAGATAGGATTTTTTTCTCTGCTTCAGGAAACTCTTGGTGACAATGAAATCTATAAACTTAAGTATAGATAAGTGTATCACTGAAAATGTTAATTGTGGCATAGCAAGCTTTTACTATTTCTTGTCTGTTGTGCAAGCCTTGAAAATTTAGGGGCATTTTGGTTGACGCTTTAAAAAAATCACTTCTACTTAAATAAGTAGAGATTTTAGTTTGCTCCCTATATCCACACTCGGTGTAACACCAATATTTTTGAGTTTCCTATTTGTCCTTTGAACCTGGTACTAAATATTTAGCTTCTATTTGGGCTTTAATTTAAGAGGATGTCTAAACTCCTCCAATTGCTTTCTGACATGACTCCTGTTTCCCCTTGTGGCTGCAGTGAAGATTTAGACACAGAATATGTTCACGTAGTTACTAGATTACCTAATATTTCTATGTCAGGAATTGATCACATAAATGGTTTAGATGTAGTCCCTTCTAAGAGTTAAAATTTCAGTTCTAAGCCCCTCCTAATGTAAATTTTTCAAAAGTCCAGGTTGTTGAAACAGATATTTCTGTTTTTCTTTTACAGAATGCTTTGCTTTTCTGGAGTCATAAGATCAAGAAGACAGAATTAGTCAGTGTCTTACCCTAGTAGATTCCACTCTGTTGATCATTTTTCAAAGTTGAATAGACAGGAGGAAAATGAAGGTTTTGAGAGCTTGGAAGGGCCCAAGGGGATTTCTAAGGGGAATTTGGGTAATTCTTGAATTTTTTATCACTCATGGCCCAAGAAGGTTTCCAATAAAGCTATCCCTTTTGGAAGAATCCTAATCTAGAGTGATTTCACTGGGTCAATGATGAATCTCTAAGGCCATAAGAGGGTTCAGAGTTTGATGTATAATAGTTAATACAACTCATTTAATTTTGCTAGTGGAATTTCAATCAAATATACACTATTTGACACATAGTCCATGTCTTTCTTTTAAAGTTTTTTTTTAATGTTTATTTTTGAAAGAGAGAGCACAAGCAGAGGAGCAGAGAGAGGAGGACAGAGGATTTGAAGCAGGCACTTTGCTGACAGCAGTGAGTCCAACGTGGGGCTAGAACTCATGAACCACAAGATCATGACCTGATTTGAAGGTGGATGCCCAACTGACTGAGCCACTCAGGCATCCCAACATGTAGTCCATGTCTTTATTCCCAAACTTATTGGCTTGGATTTTCTAGAACTAGATAGTTTATTCAATAAGGAAATAAATGCATACTTCTCTAAAAAAGACTACAGTATTGGCTTATTGGGGTAGGAGGTGCAGAAAGATCTTTCTGACAGCAGATCATCAGTACTGGTTCCTTGATGTTTTAGCCTGATCACCTGGCCTTCCTTACATCAGTCGTTTAAGGGTAGTCATGAGATCCAGAGATGCTTTTCTCATTTGATTTTACTGTCAGATTTTTAGATCATGTAGAGAATTATCTGGTTGTCATTATAAAATACACTTTTTTTCATCACAAGCAGAATGGTCCTGTTAACACCCCATTGCCTTTACTAATTTCTACATTTTTAATTCATTTTTACAATGCCCTTAATAACATCACTCCTGAACTCCGTGGACCTCATAGGGAGTGGATTCTTTTTGTCTGGGAGATTCCAGGTATATTTCTCTCATCTCCCTCCCTGATAAACAACTTCATCTGAACCCAGCTGTGCCTGGTCTCCTAGAAAACATTTAGCTACCACTGTTCTTGGAAGATGGTTACTGTGTTCACAGTCTATTAGAAAATTCTACTGCTCCATTAATTCCTCTATTTGTGTCTCGGAACTTTATTTTCTAGTGGATTATTTCTGCAGTTTGTAGCTATTTCCCTACAGGGCAAAGTATGGAGTCAGTGACTGATATTAAAAAATAAATGTCAGCAAAGTGATTACTCTCATTTGGAATTAATAATATTTTATTAAAATTCATAAGAGCACTCAGCTGGTAGTATCAGAACCAATTACTCATGTGAGCACTGAATGTGCCTTCCCAATTCAAAGTATGCAATAACTCTTTTTGATTTAAGGAAAATACATCTTTGTAGTAGGTTAGAGGATGTAAGTTTTTAACTCTTCCTATGTCAGTCTGAAGGCTGGATTAACCTATAATGTAAATGTTTAAATATTACAAACAGTAGAAATTTAATCTTTCTAAGGGAAATATTAGGATGACAGCTGGTATCATAGTTAATCTATTCTTAGAGATTTGCCCTTTGTTAGGGTCTAAATCAGAGTACAACCTAGGTCAAAACCATCTTCAGTTTTGTTTGGTCTCAGAGTTAAATATTTGATAGGAAAATGAGACAGAAAAAGACAAGGTAGTTCTTTCAGGTATCTATTTTATGTCCCTCCAATTCTACTCTTTAGTAACCTCAATTATGTATTTTGCTTTAAGGATCTGAACTTCATGGACACAGTGGAGGAGACCAAGCCCCTTGATTTCTGACTTCGTACAGTGTTCAGTCAATAAGAAGTCATGGCATCAGAGGAGACAGGAGAAAGGTAGGATTTTATGTCCCCTGGATCTCTCAAAGGGAGGTTGCTCCAGGCTAGCTGTGTTTTTTAGTTTTTGTTTGTTTTTTGTTTTCCATTAAATGTCCCTGGCCCTTTAAAGATGGCCCTCCTTATAGGAATTTCCATCTAGATGCTGGGGATCTCTTGTCCCCAATTTCTTCAGGCCTAGAGGTTGTAGCAGGTTTACAATTACTGGTTGATGGTTCTGCATTATACCTTGTAATTTTCTTATAAATGTGACTGTGCTGTTTCCTGAAAGGACCCTGCATGATTTACTAGTGTTAACATGCTATAGGCTTGAATGGATGGGATATCTGTTTGTCTTATATCTAAGTAGAGTATGAGGTGAGGAAGTTGTTAACTATATACAACTCTCAACCTTTAAAAAGAAAAACTGGATTGTGATACAAATGGTGAGTTATATGAGTGGTGAATGGTAATGAAAGATGAGAAAGTATCTATTTGTAATATTTAAGGATATTCTGTTGGTGCGCATTGATAACAACACATTGTTGCTAATGACTGGCTAAGAATCTGTATTGACAAGTATTTTGAATACACCCTGTTTACACTGGTACATATTATTCATGTTGATAAATGGATTGCTTGATAAACTTCTTTCCATATGAAAATTGTCAGATAAAAGCTTCATTCAAGCCTTAGAAAGATATCAGAGAACTTTAATACATTTTCAGGGAATTAGGAAACAGTTAATTTGAAACATATAAAATGTTTTCAAAACATATTTTGGGGAAATTATTACATACTATTGATTTATATTACCAAAATTGTAATGCAATGATTTTTACTATATATATATTTTTTCAAAGAATGTATTTCAGATTAACTTAGAAGTCTTTTAATATTCAAATCAACAGGACTCAATCTGTTTTAGCACCCATCTGTAAGAAACAATCCATTTTCAAATATACTATATGTGAACTAAAAAAGAAAAAAAGTACACCATAATCATAGCTTTATCATGAAACTCACAATAGCTATTATTTATAGAGTGATTTCTATGTTCTGGGCTGTCACTGTATACCTCATAAGCAATATCTTATTTAATCCATCAGTCAAGTAATATTAATTAGTATTATTTTGTTTCACATTTTCAGTTAAAGAAAATAGGGCTTAGAGAAGTTTAACTTGCCCCAAGATATGCATTTAATTAGCAATTAACTGGACTTTGATCTGAGGACTCTTTAACTCCAAAATTCATGCTGTCAACCATTATGATAAACTGCTTCCTTGAACATTTTTATAGCTTACAGCAATTCTTATGTCTTTGTACAACAGCGATCAAACTTTTTTTATGATCATTAATTAAAGTAGGAAGCATTACTTGTAACTGTATTAGTGGATGCTTATTTCTTGACATTGTCATCTAAATTGGCTCAGTAGATCTTTCTGTAATAACTGTTAAAATAAGGCAGGAAAAATATAAGATATGAAGTAGTGTAGTCCAAGCATGAACTAAAGGGGCAGCTGTGGGAATGTTAAGAAAGAATATATGTGAAGGAGATCATAATGGATTAATTGACAGGATTATTTAATTAAAATCTAGACTTAAAAGTGGTATTATTTATTATAATCCCTTCTTTTATACAATAATGAAATGAAAGCCTTATACATAGAATGGCCTCCCAAAGGGCACTGTGGGACTATCTGAGGACAGTTGGTAAGAAAAGACTTCCTTCAATGATTCCATTAAAACAGACATCAACATATTTTAATAAATTTGAAAAAAATGAGATTTTATCTTTAACAAAGAGTAAATATTAGTAAATAACATATAGAACATCTATGCTTGGGTTAATTTCTGGACTCTGGATCCTTATCAGTTTGTCTGTTTTTTACAACAGTATCATACTATTTTAATTACTATACCTTTATAATGTAGCTTGAAACATAGAAATATGATGCTTCCTGCCTTGGCTGTTTAAGGTCTCTTGTGGTTCCATATAAGTTGTAGAATTGTTTCTTTGACTTCTGTAAAAAATGCCATTGGAATATTGATGGGAATTTCATTGAATTTATAGATACCTTTGGGTAGTATGGACATTTAAAAAATATTAACAATTCCAATCTATAGACAAGTGATATCTTTATATTTATTTATGTCTTTTTCAATTTTTTTCATCAGTGTTTTGTAGTTTTCAATGTAGAAAACTTTAACCTCCTTGGTTAAATTTATACCTAAATATTTTATTGTGTTTGTTGCTATTAGAAAAGGGATAATTTTTAAATTTTTTTCAGATAATTCATTGTTAGTGCATAAAAACACTACTGATTTTTGTTTGTTAATTTTGTATCCTACAACTTCACTAATTTCTTTTATTAGGTCTGACCATTTTTTGGTGAAATCTTTAGGATTTTCTATATATAAAATCATGCTGTCTGCACATGATTTTCTAATGTTTGTAATTCTTTCTAATTCTTATGCCATCTATCTATTTATCTATCTAAATATCTATCAATCTTTCTATCTATGATTTTGTGAAAGCTCTGGCTAGGCTTTCTGATAGGAATGGTGGAAGTGAGCACCCTGTCTCATTTTGTACTTAATAAAATTTAGACTCCAAATGAAGCTGTGAACTTTTTTTAGGAAAAGGAAAAAATAAGGAGATAGAAATAAGGAAACAAAATGTTCTTTTTTTAACTGTCATAGCATGATTATAAAAATTTGTTAAAATAGGCGCATCTGGGTGGCTCAGTCACTTGAGTATCTGACTCTTGGTTTTGGATCAGGTCATGATCATGCAGCAGCTTGTGTTCGAGCCCCACATCAGGCTCTGTGCTGTTAGTGTGGAGCTGCTTGGGATTCTCTCTCTCCCTCTCTCACTGCCTCTCCCCACTCATACTGTCTCTGTCTCTCTCAAAATAAATAAACTTAATTTTTTTAATTACAAAAATTAAAATATACAAGGATTTTCTTTTTTGATATTAAAATCCTTATGCTTTTTAATCATCTGCTATGTCATCATTCACATGGACTCACTTTCTCTAATTGTTAAATGATAGTTTTCTACCTGATCTGAATTTTTCATGAAATCAGTAAGTTAAGGAATTCAATAATTACATCCAGTATCCCACTTAAAGACTATAAAATGCTACATCTTTGTAATATTTGATGTTTTCTTTGAAATTAATTTGAATTACTTTTTTACTGCATTGTTAAATATAGGAGGGACCTACCACCAGAGATCATGACATACATGGGAAATAGAATTTATTGTTACATGTGTAAATAGCCACTATTTTATAACTGGTTAGTAATGGGTAAATATTTTCTACCACTTTACTGAGATATGGTTGACACACAAAAGCTGTACATGTTTAATGTATACAACTTGAAGTTTGGAGATAAGTATGCACCTCTAAAACCATGACTATAGCCTGTGCCATAAACATATTCATCACTTCCAAAAGTTTCCTCCCACCCTCTTCAACCTATTATAATATTTTTGTAATAAGAAAACTTAACATAAGATCTACCCTCTTCGTAAATTTTTAATTATTTTAAGTATTTTTAAGTATACAATACAATATTTATTATTAACTCTAGGCTTTAGGCTGTACAGTAGATCTCTAGGACTTATTTATTTTCTGTAACTGAAACTCTATATTCTTTGATTAACATCTCATTTTCCCCTACCCCTATCCTGGAACAGGCATTATTTTACTCTCTGTTCCTGTGAGTTTGACAATTTTATTTTTTTTTTAATATTTTTTATTTATTTCTAGGAGAGAGAGAGAGAGAGAGACAGTGTGAACAGGGGAGGGTCAGAGAGAGAGGGAGACACAGACTCTGAAACAGGCTCCAGGCTCTGAGCTGGCAGTCAGCACAGAGCCCGACGCGGGGCTCGAACCCATGAACCGCGATATCATGACCCAAGCGAAAGTCGGATGCTTAACCGACTAAGCCACCCAGGCGCCCCGAGTTTGACAATTTTAGATTCTTCATGTATCATGTAGTATTTGTCTTTCTGTGTCTGACTTCTTTCTCTCAGTATGATGTAAAAGGAAACGCAGTGTAACCTAAAGATTTGTTGGATAACATTGCTAGGTTTATCCATGTTTTCACAAATGGCAGAATTTCCTTTGCTTTTAACGCTGAATAGTCACTTGTGTGTATATATCACGGTTTCCTTATTCATTCACCCATTGATGGTCATTTAGGTTGCTTCCGTGTTTTGGCTACTGTGTGTAACATGTATAACATTTGTTTCCCCACACAACTTTCTCACTGCAAGGAATTGAAAATATTTTATTAGATGATGAATATCCCTTAAGAGTACATGTGCTATAAATTAAATAATTTCACAAATATTTATTGCACACTTACCTTAATACTGCAGCATTTATGTGTATGTATGTGTATATTTGACATGGAATTTTATAAATCAAAATATCTGTTAAAATATAAAATTCAGGTATATCATCTATCTGAAGACCAAATATGAATTTTCAAAATTGTCAATATATAGCAACGCCTGTTTACATTTTATCTTTGGATTTCTGTTCTTCAGTTTAGTTAATGAGCAAACTTATTTTTTAAGCTTTTGCTATTAATTTTGCAGTACAGTGATTATAATGGGAAGATAAGATCATTAATGCTAACACTGGATAACACTCAGTCTTCATTTTTTTTGCTTAATTTCATAAGAAAAATTAAGAGATTTCAACCTGTTTCTAGCAGATGTTCAATTATATAGTATTGTGGTTGTCTTGTCCTCTTCCTGAGTTCAGTGGAAAAGAAAAATAAAACCCTTCAATAGCCTTATAGGTTATCAGTTTTTCCCCAAGATTTGTGGAATGACACTTGCTCAAATAGAAAGTAGGTTTCATATCTTTATTTACTTTAAAGATATCAGAGCAAATTCCTCAGAGGCTGAATGTCAAATATGTTCTAATGGGTTCACTCTTTTATTTCTTCTCCTTGGCCTTTTTTTAGGTATAGAGGTTTATATACTTGAGTGTGGGCACAAACATTAACACACTCATATAATACACATACAGTAGACATGCATTTAAAACATGCCAAACTTGCTTTCAAGCTCATTGATTTTGGAAAGAAAAGTTGTTTGTAGTATAGATGTGATTGTCAAGGAGCATTTGAGATGAGAATGTAGTCAGCCTTGATTATAATGTGAACTCTCCTCATTGTGTTGTTCATAGTCTTATTTTTTATGTACAATTAAAAGACTAGTCTTAGCTTTAATACAAGTTCATTCCATTTTTGTTACCACAAATTCTCCCCTTCTCATTCCCGCCAGGTTTTATGGGATGCACAAATATATTTCCTATTCTGAGCAATGGCTCATAAATACAGGGAGAGAAGGAAGTCATTAGAAAGTGGGTCTCTTCCAGGATCATGGACAACTGCCTGGAGGAGCACTCAATCATGTGTTTGACTTTGGTAATCGAATGCTGTATCCATTTCTCTGCCACATTATCATAAAAAGAATATCTAAGGAAATGCAGTATTACAGCTAAATATTGTTGGATAACATTGCTAACTCTTTTAAATGATCTCATAGCAAGGAATAAAGGGATTGGAGGGGGGAAAAACTAGGATTCCAGTTTTGCTTATTATTTTTATGTCTGAAATGGTAATTTAACACTTTTTAGTGCTGTTCCATCTATTAAAATAAAAGCATGTGGGAACCTGGATTTTTCTATAAGGGACTTAAACAGTTCATTGTCTTCAATTAAACAAAATGCTAATATATCCTTTTTTCCCCCTTCCATGACATTCTTTATAAAATCTGTGTTCCTATACAAATTAACATTCTATTCTCAACAGACTCATTTGGAAGATAGAGCATGTTCACTGAGCAATAAGTAGGCCTGGGGGAATTTAATCAGAAGGGCTGGAAAAAGAGACATTTTACAGCTAATTGTTAACAATTGTTAGATATCATACTTCATAGAAATTTAAAAATAAGATGTATTTCCACACTGTAACAAACTTCTCTTCCTTCCACTTTATACCTCACCTATCCTCTTGCAGTGTTTGCTCTTGGTCGCAAAGAGAGATAGCAGATGGGATTTGAATGCACAATCTGTACAAACTTTGAAACAATGACTGTAGTGGCAGGTTAGAGTTTTAAATTTCTTAGAATCCCACACAAAAACATAAAAGAAGATACATAGCAGAAGTTAAAAAGCCATGGATACTTAAAACAAATTTAGGTACAAGTTATCCCCATGAACCTCAAAATATAAGTGGTAAGAGAAAACCACCAAAGTTACGTGATTTATTTGATACGAAAGTAGAGGAATGCAATATGGAATGTTCTAGACCTGAAAACAAGACAGGCCTGAAAATAGCCAGAAGAAGTTTACTGGGAAGTTAGGTAGGCTAATTTGAGAATTGTAACTGAAGTTGAAGTTTTTATCCCCATGCTGAGTGTGGTGAGGGTGAGTACATAGGACCCTCAGCAAGTGCATAAACCAGTCTAAAGTTTGTGAACTCTCAAAACTGACCAATCAGAGCTTACTTCTAGGATATGGCCTTACACCAGCAAGAAACCCTGGAACTAGAACAAAAACTGAGCAGGATAGGGGTAACAGAGATAGAGAAAAAAGAAGGTACAGATAGAGAGAGAACAGAGGCAGGAAAAGCTCAGAAGTCATGCTGCATTATTTTTTTTTACCTCTGCATGAAAACAAAACAGGATAGAGTGCTATGAAACTAAGACAGCTACCTTGAATATGCTTTCAGAAAATTCATGAAAACTGACTTTACATAAAAATGAGCACTCAGTGAATATCAAGGTCATGTTCTACATAAGTTTATCATAACAAGAGAGAGGGGCACCTGAGTGGCTTAGTTAAGTGTCCTACTTCAGCTCACTTCATGATTTCAAAGCTTATGGGTTTGAGCCCCATGTCGGGCTCTGTGCTGACAGCTTAGAGCCTGGAGCCTACTTTGGATTCTGTCTCCATCTCTCTCTGCCTCTCCCCTACTTGAGCTCTCTCTGTCCTTTCAAATATAAATAAACATTTAAAAAGAGAGAGAGAATAAGGAGCAAAATATTTTTACAGGTAGCTTTAAACAAAGTCATGACTAAAAAGCATTAAAACTTTAGCCTCCAAAATTACTAAAAAAACATTAAGAACATGATAAAGACATCAAAGAACAATACAAATGATTGTTTCAAAAACTGTGGCATGAGATACTTCAACATGGAAAAAGAACTAGAAATAAAGGAAAAAATAATTTTAGGAGTGAAATGTAGAAGAGGCATAAGACAAAATAATGCCTGTTATTTATTAATGCCCCCAAAATGGAACAATTTCAAACAAAGAAACATTTATTTCACAGTATGTACAAGACAGAAATTGTGTACAGTTTCCCAGCTGCCTCTAGCTCAGGGTCTCTCACAAGGCTGAAATGAAGACGTCATTCTGAGTCATCATCTCAATGCTTGATATGAGAGAGTCAGCTTTCAGGCTTATTCCTGTATCTTTTGCAGGCTTCAGGTGCTTTCTGGCTCTTGGCTAGACACTAATTCCCTGCTAGGTGTGCCTTTCCAAGTGAACAAATGAGAGAGTGAAGGAAGGGCAAAGAAGATGGAAACCACAGTTTTTTTATAACCTAATCCCAGAAGTGGCATTTCATCGTTATCAGTATATTCCATATATTAGAAGTCCCTAGATCCAGCCCACATTTCAGGGAAGCATGAGAATATCCAGAAGCAGGGATCTCTGAGAATTACCTATTATGAGAGGTGAAACATTAGAAAAAAAATGAAAAAAAGAAATAAAAATGACAAGTATTACAGATAGGCAATGAAGATTTTATATATAGCTGATGGGACTCTATGAAGAAGCAAATCAAAGAAAGGGAACACAAGTATCAAAAACAATAAGAAAGCTTTCTTGAATTAACAAATATAGGCATTGAAGATACATAGCTTCTAACCTAACTAAAAGTGAGACAAGCATTCACTCTATCACTCCTGATGAAAAAAAAAAACCACTACAATCATTGCCAAAAACCTATCACTTATACTATTATTTAGTGTTTTCACTTAACTTATATTCTGACAGTTGAGTTATCATAGCATTATATCCAAAATTTAGAAGGCCAGCTCTATGTTCTAATATACATTAAAGTAAGACATTTTTACTTTTTTTTAAGTTATAGATATGTGCTACCTAAAACCAAATAGTATACTGTATGAAGTAAGAGTACCACATTCGGAATGACTTATCCAGCACATAGTAAATGTTCAATAAATGATAGGTTCTTTGACAGATACTAGGAAGTGGTTACAAAGTTATGTTCAGAACTACCCCTGACATTGGAAAAATTTAGGTCAGAGTTAATGTCAAAATAGTGAGTTAGCCAAGACTTTTATAAATTACAAAAGTTAACATGACAATGGAAAGATCAGCCTATGCACATGAGTTTTATGGGCATGGTTGTGTTTTCTTGCATTCTGTAGGAAATAATCTCTTATCCCTTAGTTTGGACTTTGGTATTGTTTAGTAAAGATGGATGTGGTATGCTGAAATGGCATCATTAGCTCTCTCTAGGTTTGTGTCACTTTCCAGTGTGCAAGATAGATGTATTATATGCAACGCTCACTCATAAATTATTTCAGAGTATTTTTCTATTTCAGGATAAGTCCTTAATAAGTATTGTGCTGATAGGAATTAGGATGTACTGCTAATAGGTACCAGCATTTGCCACTGTCTCATCCAATTACTAGGTGACTATTTAATCATTTGTCAAACAGTATCCTTTGCTGAGCTGACATTTGCATCTCCAATAATTTTGCATAATTAGGTTATAAATTGTTCTTTTGTGAAATTAGGATCATGATTAAAGTTTAAAGGTATATGAACATATACATGTAATTCTTTCATGGAAAGTAGTTCTAAACAAAACAAAAGAAAGATAACTGGTTAGAAATATGTAAGAAATGTTATTCTTGGGCAAAAATCATCTCTTTCTAGAAATCCTAATAGTGAAAAGAATGAATGCTAGACTTACAAAATTTATAAACTTTAGAGTTCAGAGAACAGGCAGTATCAATAAAAAGTAAATCAATTAGGATAAAAAATTTCTTACCTCCAAATACAGAGGAAACTAACAGGGAGAAAGAGGCACTAAAAACTAAGGACCATACTTTTACTCTAAGAGAAAGCAAGAACAAAAAATTTCCCTTCAGCAGCTGGCACTTTTTCAAGTCCCTGATCATGGAGGTTTCTGGGACTATATAGTACATGGCCAGGTTATAAAGTGAATAATTTAAAAACATTCTAATTTAAAGTGTGTATCTCTTTTTTTTCTTATTTTGGACTGTAGCTGCGTCTTTATTCCTTTTTGAATTTTCTCTCTATGGAAATCAGAAGAAATTAAGTCTTACACCATGTTCCAAAACTCTACAGCTAGGTTATTATCTGTTCCCATTTCTCCATCTCTAGGTACCACAATAGGCATCCATACAGAAATGTTTGCAATGGCAAGATGTGAATTATATATGAAACTTAAAATGCCTCTGCACCAAGGGGAAATAGTTATTCTAGGTAATCACTGTTCCTGGGTACTAGGGAGCAGCTCTACATAATGGAGCAATAGAGTGTTCTTTGGAAGTTGTATGTGGGGCAGAGCTTTTCTTTATCTATGAGCATGGCCTGCCCCATCACTCATCATATTCCACTAGCACTGGATTTCATTTACTTTTCTAATGTACAAAGATTTCCTCTCATGTATGAGGTTCTTATATGAAATTATTTTTCTTGCTTAAAAGATTCTGTCCATTCCTGTCTTAATAAGTTTGGGCTATATAACAAAATACCATAGACTAGTTGGCTTATAAACAACAGAAATTTATTTCACCTAGTTCTGGAGGCTGGGAAATCCAAAATCAAGGTGCTGCCATATTCGGCGTCTGATGAAGACTAACTTCCTGGTTATAGCCATGTTTTTGTTGTATCTTCACATGGCAGAAAGGATGAGGTATTTCTCTGGGGTTTCTTTCTAAGGGCACCAATCCCATTCATGAAGGCTCCACTCATTACCTAATCACCTCCCAGAGCACCACTTCCTAATACCATTATATTGGGGGTTAGGATTTCAACATATGAATTGTGGATTCAAGCATTATGTTCAAAGCAATCTCAATTTCCTCAAGGCACCTACTTGTCATAAATATCTTAACTCAAATGTTCATTGAGGAGTCTTATTATCCTAAACCAAGTTAACTTCCCCTTTGCATATACTCATGCTACCTATAGATTTGTTTAAATAATTTATTAAAATTTTAACTAAGTAATTCTTTATATAACTTTAGATTTCATGTATTTTGCTCCTGCATGGTTTTATTTAACTCTAAACTACACGAGAAACTTAACATATATATTTTTTTAATGAGTACATAATAAATTGCATTTATCCACTCACTGGCTGGCGGGAAACTTTTTTTTGGCTGATGAACTACTACAATAAAGGGAACCATAGTATAGAAGAAAAAGCATTCAACTTGAAGTCAGAATTTTGGGGTTCAAGTGCTATTCTGTAAATTTTTAGCTGTATGCTGAGTATAAGACACCCTAAGGGATGGATCCTTCAACTGTAACACGAAGACACTTTACTCAAGCAGATACTTTCCTTTAGTTAGAAACTAATTAGACATTCCAAAGTGTAGGCAAAACTTCTTCACAATGGAAAAAATGCTGTGCTTTAGAATGTAATAATGTCTATAAGGTTGTGGCCTGCACAGTTTGGCAAATGTTTCTTAGTATATCAAGTTGACTAAAACACAGGAGAAAATGATGAAATTTTACTGTCTTAAAAAGTTCATTAAAATGCTAAAGAAAATGGTAACAATGGTCACAAAAGTTTTAAAGTTCAAGATTAGCTTTGCATTGCACTCAACAGAATTTCAGAAAGAATACTGCTGGTATTTAGGTTTCTGAGCTTCTTGGTCTTGCTGTCTTGCTATGCACAATACCAGTGTTGAAGGCCAGAGATTAAAAGTAGGTTTTATATGAGATAGAATAGTAAATTCAACCCATTGCAAGAAACAATTTTTTAGTATTGTTGTATGAATAATTCTTTATGTGATGATTAAGGTAATGGAAACATGCAACAGCCACTACTTTGAAAATGATTTATTTCTAATAAGTGATAAACACATAGCCATAAGGTAGGTAGAGGCTCCTTTTACAGGCAAGATAATGAACCTAACCCCACTTGTCAGTCAGATGAACTGTGGATTGGATGGAGTGCTGACTTGCCTTTCTGCTTGGGTTTTAATGTGCACAATGTCACTCTTAAAGGCGGATAAGCAGAAATTTAAAAGTTGGGACCAACGATCAGGATATTAGGAGTTTAGTCCATTAACTCTAAACATGGCAAGGAAAGAAAATTTTTAAAAAACAGAAAATAATTAAGGTGTGGTCAACTCAAAGAAAGCAAAATATTTTCATGGGCCAGAAAGGAAATAGAAAATCACAGCGGTAAGTTTAGTAATCAGGGACTAGAGCCAGGGCCTACTGGGCTCTGGGTCTGGATGCAGCTAGGATTTGCCTCCAGCAGAGTAATTGGATTCAAAGCTCAGTGTGCATGGCAAGAGATCAGAGTCAAGTTAATTGCATGAAACCTGGGGCAGGTGCAAGGCTCACCAGCCTATGAAATATGATCAAAAGAAAGTTTTGGCTTCTGCCTGAGTCTGTAGTTTATATAAACATGTATACCTACAATGTTGAAGAATATAGACAAACCTTATCACCAGGATATAAAATTAAGCCATTCTACATTTAGTGACTGATTTTGAGATAATTTCATATTCATGAGAAAACTAGAATCTTAAACCATTAAAAAAAAATAGTACTACAATAGAGTTCCATGCAACGATGTTTTATCTCTGAAAGAAAGTGGAATCTCTGTGGCAACTAGAAAACAGACTTTCCCAGATTGGATTAAGAGGGATGGAAGGAGGTTTGATCCAGAGAGTAAGGTTTTATATTTTTCCCCAAGCAAAGTCCAGAGAGGTGATATGCCCTCATGCAGTAAATAGCTATGAGGCTCATTGAGGGCCAAACAGATGAGTTCTTAGATAAGCTGCAGATATATCTCTAAGACTATCTATAGATTTGTCTGTAGATTGACTACTATCTGTGTTATGGACATAACAGAGAAAATCTTCCAGATCCACAAAGGCCAGAGAAAGATAAAAGTGACCCTGAAAGCAGTGATTGATGATCATTTGGTTTGATGGACATCTTAAGGGCTATATCTTCTGTTTCCTTCCTTTCCCCCATATACCTTGCCTGGAAACTATATAAGACTCTTAGATATAATCCAATCCAAAAAAAAAATACCAATTTGATCAATACTATTTTCTGCTGATCTGATAAAAGTGAGTTTGAAATAGAAATTATGTTGCCTTGCCTACTAGATTCATAACAGTTTTCAATGCAAATAATTCAACCAAGTAAAATATGGTTCTATGTTACTAGAGGTTAATGAAATGAACAGGGGAGCTGGACAAGTTAACTGGATGGTAGGCTTAGGGGTTCAGTTATACCATTCAAATTCTTTGTCCCGGCTGGGGTTTGACACCATTTATTGGTGGTTGTTGCTCAGGCTCAGACTTAGATGTGTCTTTGACCCAAAGTGAGAGCAAATGGCAGCAATTCCAGTTACATCCTTCATGTAAGATCCCTCTTTGTTCTTCCAAGGGACCACTTTTTGCATCTCCTTTTCCCCAAAAGCAGAGATTTTCTTCAGGTTATCCCTTCTCCCACCACCTTTTCTGAGGTGGTATAAGGAAAATGATCAATTTATATACAAATATGTGTTATAGTGGCAACTTTTATTCAACACAAAAATGGCACTTTCTCCTTGAAAGCTGTAGATGGACTACAACTAAGACCTTCCCCTTTTAAATCCTTTTAATACCCTAGTTGTAAACAAAAATTGCCCACTAAGAAATCCTCAGAGACCTAAGGATTTCCTAGAGTGCCTTTCCCAAGTAGTTTTTAGTAAGAAAGAGACACTGATTATATTGTCATTGGATTTGACAAGGCTTTCCCCTCTCTCCTTTCAGCCTCATGAAAGGAGACTCCCCTTTCAGAGTCCCTTCTGCTCATGTCCAAGTTTGCCTTGAAGAAAATGTGAAATCAACTTGCTGGAGAGCCATACAGATGCTTTTATGATAATTGTAGTTTAACAAACCAACAAACAAGATGAGGACTAAAAATGTTCAGATTTATAAAATGTTGAATCATCTTAAATTTCCATTTTTATAAGATGCACAGATAATTCATTGGGAACATAGATTGTTAAAATATGTCAGAAGCTGAACTTATAAGGAAAATAAAAAACATTGTGTTCCATGCATGCAAAAACATATGTTGTAAGTAACCAAGAGAAAATAGACTTTTTTATTTTAAACGCTCATCTTTTTAAACCCCTATATTATGGCAAAGAAAAGACAGTCTATTTCTAAGACCTGAGTGTGTGTGTGTGTGTGTGTGTGTGTGTGTGTGTGTGTGTGTGTGTAGGAGAGGGAAACAAACATATTTTGTGCTCCAATCTCAAAGAAAGAATTTAAGTATAATTGGAGAAAAGGTGAAAAAGGAAGTATGGTGCTTAGTGCTGGAGCTATGGCAAAAGTTCTTGATTTCCAAGATTGCCAGGTAGGTAGCTGGGTATCAGGTATTTGAATGGTCCATGTGAGCTTGGGCCTGTCAGCAAGGGAGTGTGTCTGACTGAACAGAAGCCTACCTCCAAATATAATGTAACGCCAGTTGCTTGGACAATCCTGAAAAGGGTGAGGTGTGTACTAAGAATGACTGCTATGGATGACTGGTCAGCTTTGGCAAGCAGGGACACAGAGAAGGATTTGGAAAAAAAGATTTAGAAAAATAAGGCAACATCAATATTTGTGTACATTCTTATCAAAAATAAAGAGTAAATACATTATCAAATAAGTGATTATAAATGTGTACTGACAAATTATATTTTTCCCCAAAACAAATTTTGTAGCTATAATTTTCATTTCTACAGAATGCTGATTTCTCAGATCTCTGTTGCTTGGGAAAAAATGGGGCTTTTCTTCAAGCTTAGCATTTTATCTCAAACTTAATCTCCTTCTGGGGCGCCTGGGTGGCTCAGTCGTTAAGCGTCCGACTTTGGCTCAGGTCATAATTTTGAGCCCCACTTTGGGCTCTGTGCTGACAGCTAGCTCAGATCCTAGAGCCTGTTTCAGATTCTGTATCTCCCTCTCTCTCTGACCCTCCCTTGCCCTCTCAGTCTCTGTCTGTCTGTCTCTCTCTCTTTTAGAAATAAATAAAAACATTAAGAAAAAAATTAAAAAACAAAACAAAATAGTCTCCTTCAGTTGTGCTTACTTGTATTTCTGTATTAATGTTTCTGTAAGCACTTTTTGAAATCCTCATCTTTC
Organism: Hyaena hyaena; assembly: GCF_003009895.1. Lineage (NCBI taxonomy): Eukaryota > Metazoa > Chordata > Mammalia > Carnivora > Hyaenidae > Hyaena > Hyaena hyaena. Next base: position 414,548 of record NW_024081902.1, on the reverse strand, counting down.
TTAAAAATTTCTAAACTCTAAAAATTGGATAATAAATCATCATGGGTAACTATGTTCACAGTGCCTACAATGCTAAAATATTTGAATGTGAATATATTTACTTAGACATGGATACCATAATTTGAAACTGTAAAATTCTTTTTTTTTAATTATTTATTTTTGAGAGAGAGAGAGAGAGAGACAGTGCGAGTGGGGGAGGGGCAGAGAGAGAGGGAGGTGGAATCTGAAACAGGCTCCAGGCTCTGAGCTGTCAGTACAGAGACCTACTTGGGGCTAGAACTCACAAACCATGCGACCATGACTTGAGCTATGGTTGGATGCTCCACCGACTGAGCCACCTAGGCGCCCCTGAAACTGTAAAATTCTTTAAAGAAAACATAGAGGAAAATCTTCATTACATTGTTGCGATGATTTCTTGAATGCGACACCAAATGCTCAGACAACAAAAGCAAAAATAGACAAACAGGACTACCTTAAACAAAAAACTTCTGCACAGTAAATGAATCAATCAATAAAGTGAAAGGGCAACCTATAGAGTGGGTGAAAATACTGGCAAATTATTCATCTAATGGGTTAATATCCAAAATATTTAAGGAACTCCTATAATTTAGTAGCAAAAAGACAAACCAATTTTTTTTTAATTTATCTATTCATTTCTAGGAAAGAGAGAGAGAGACAGCGTGAGCAGGGGAGGGTCAGAGAGAGAGGGAGTCACAGACTGAAACAGGCTCCAGGCTCTGAGCTGGCAGTCAGCACAGAGCCCGACGCGGGGCTCGAACCCACGAACCGCGAGATCATGACCTAAGCAAAAGTCCGCTTAACCGACTAAGCCACCCAGGCGCCCCAGACAAACCAATTTTAAAATAATGGGCAAAAGACTTGAATAGACATTTCCCTAAAGAAAACACACAAATGAAGAGATGCTCACATCACTAATAACTGAAGGAATGCAAATCAAAACCACAATAAGATATCACCTCACACCTATTAGGAGGGGTGTTATCAAAAATAAAAACAAAAGATAAGTGTTGGAGAAGATGTGGATAAATTATACTGTCTACTTTTGGTGGGAAAGTAAAATGACACAGCCATTATGGAAATTAGTATGGAGATTCCTCAGGAAATTAAAAATAGAACTACCATATGATCCAGGAATTTCGCTTCTGGGTACTTCTCCAAAAGAATTGAAATCAGGATCTTGAGAAGATGTTTGCACTCTCATATAAATTGTAGAATTATTCACAGTAGCCAAGACATGGAAACAACCTAAATATTCATTGGCAGATGGATAAAGAAAATGTGGCATATACAAATAATACAATATTATTCAGCCTGAATAAAGAAGGAAATCCTTTCATTTGATGTGAATAAACCTTGAGATAATTATGTTCAATGGAATAACCAGTCACAGAAGGACAAATATTGCATGATTTCACTACACGATGCATCTAAAATAGTCAAACTCATAACAACGGCAGAATGGAGGTTGCCAGGGGATAGAACAGGGGGAATTGGGTATTAAGTTTCAGTTATGCAAGGTGAATAACTTCTGGAGATCTGATGTGTAACATTGTGCCTATAGGTAATAATACTCTTTTGTGGACTTCAGTGTTTGTTAGGAGGATAAATCTTATGTTAAGTGTTCTTATCACAATTAAAAGAAAGAAGAAAAAGAAATGGATAGCTTGGATAACAACTCGAGTAATAGATTGGCCTTCTAATTCATTTTCTACATGATATATGTAGACTTTGTTTACTTACCAATCCCTCTCCTCTTCCTTGGAGACCAAATTGGCCCTGTCAACGCACCAGAATTTTTCCTCACCCTGAAATCCCCCTGGCCCCTATTTGCATCATTCATTATATGCTTTTGCATTTTTGGTAGTTTACTTGTCTACATAATTTTTTTTAATTCTTGAGGAATAGAGTGCCAGGAATCCTGTTATTTTTTAATGTTTTTATTTATTTCTGAGATAGAGCGAGAGAGACAGCGTGAGCAGGGGAGGGTCAGACAGAGAGAGGAAGAAACGGAACCTGAAGCAGGATCCAGGCTCTGAGCTGGCTGTCAGCACCGAGCCTGATGCGTGGCTCGAACCCACGAACTGTTAGATCATGACCTGAGCCAGAGTCGGGCGCTTAACGGACTGAGCCACCCACGTGCTCCATTATTCATCTATTGTATTGGATTTGGCCTGTATGGAGTTGCAATATTTTGTTGGCTGATTGATTATATAAACAATTTCTATCCAATTTATGGTAATTTCCAAGCCTGTTGACTTAGATAATCCTCAGCTAAATGATAGAAAAAGCATCATGCATATTTGATGACAGATTTTCAAATATCTTTAAGTTAAATTTATATTATTTATAACAAGTTTTATCCCTTATGAGGAAAGAAGTACATGACATAGTGGTTTGTCACATTAAAATTTTATGAACAATTTTAGAAAGTAGTATGACTTTTCTCTGGGCTTAGTTTCCTCATTCCTAAAATGAGATATTTGTATAAAGTTGGTATCTCTTATACAAATACTCATAAAGTGATTTGGGAAATGTTTCTTTTTTGTGAAGTATTTGTTTGAAGTCCTTATCAGAAGTGTTCATTCTTCAAATATTTGGGTAACTCACCTGTAACTATCTGTTTATGGTGGGTTTTGTGTGTGTGTGAAAGATTTTTCACTACTAACATGTTTATTAAAAGATTCAGTTTTCTTAGTTTTCCTTGATTCAGGCTGGTGATTGAGACTATCCTGGATATTTATCCATTTCAGTTATTTTATTTGTGTCAGGTTCTTCATAGCCTAGGATAGTGGATGCTCAATAACTTTTTTGGTGAATAATGAATGCATGAATATTAGACTTAAACATCTAAAATGAATCCTATGTATATCAATTTATGCTTCATATTTTAGAGCTGAATTGGATAATATTAAATTATAATATTGAGCAGAAAGTAAATGCACAAGCAAATGCATAAAGCATGGACAAACTAATTAATTTTACCCTGATACTTAAGTATATTTTACATTGATTTGTTCAATTGCATTATCAAAATAATTTTTTTCTCACAGTCTCTTGCTTTTTCTCTCTCATGACTCAAAATAGGACATTCAACATCTGTGTATTCTTCATGCAGCGACAGGATGATTGTCTATTCTTTATATAGGTTTTAAAGTAACCTACCTATTATTTATAGTATCAATCCTACCCATCATTGTACCTAGGATTCCTAAATGCTGGACTTCTCTAGCATGTTTTGAGGCAAATTATTTTTCTCCTCGATTATAAAGTCCCTTTTACCTCTATTTTCTGCTACAGCTTTCTCTGATCTCCTTTACCAGATTCCTTTCTTCCATCTGCTTTCTATCTTGTGGAAATTTAAGTATTTCATTTTTAAAGATCTCTCCTATTTCTATGTTTTGGTTTATATCTGTTTAATCTCTTTATTATGGAGTTGTTCCTTTATTATTGTTTACTTGAGTTTTTACAAGAAGAGGAAAAAACATACACTCTAAATTAGCTTTCTTGTCCAAAATTTTTATGCTTCTTAATATATCCATAGAATAAATACTTATTAATTTCATTCAACTATTTTCTCCTACAAATGTGAAATATACATTCACATTATCCATATTTTCTTTATTTTTTTCAACTATAAGCATGTGTGTAAATATACACAATCATATATAATTACATACGTATATATAATACATAATATATATGTGCTTTTTATTATATTATATATATTTAATTTCTCATTACTTTTGCCTCTGTACTATTGGAGAGTACAGACTTTTCACTGTTTTGTTATTTGTTAATTTTAACATTAATCTGACAATCCACAGACAGACTACTTTGACAAAATACAGTATTAATTCACATTCCCAACATCAATGTACTGGGAATTTATCCACATCGCTATCAGTAGTGGATGGTACTGCCCTTTATGATTGTTGCCAACCTGATGAAGATGTATTTGACTGTTGCTTTCTTTGAAATTTCTTTACCACAAGTGAGATTAAGCACTTTTGCAAATATTTTGCACATTTTTATTTCCTCTTCTGTGAGTTGCCTGTTGGTATTCAATGACAACTTTATTATAAGGTTGTCTGATTTATTTTAATTACTGGAAGAAGCTTTTCAAATAGTAAATATAGTAAGTTTTTGTCATATATTTTATCATAAACAGTTTCCAATGCTGTTGTTTTTCTTATAATTTTTAGATGTCTTTTCCACACTATTAACATATTTATGAACATCTATATAGGTCTAAATTCTGAGGTACTTACTTAGTCAAAAAAGGCCTCCCACCCATGCATTGTATGAAAAGTAATTTTCTGTAGACTACAAACTTACATTTTGGTTGAAAATATTTTAATTATTCATTTTCACATTTAATGATCTATGTATGTGTTTTTTACATAATATTGGGGCACCTGGGTGGCTCAGTCAGTTAAGTGTCCAACTTAGGTCATGATCTCATGGTTTGTAGGTTCAAATACTGCGTCGAGCTCTATGCTGACATCTTAGAGCCTGGAGCCTACTTCACATTCTTTCTGTGTCTCCCTCTCTCTGCCCCTCCCCCACTCATGTTCTGTTTCTCTGTCTCAATAATAAATAAATATTAAAAATTTTTAAAAAACATTATATATGTGAATTAAAGTCAATATTTATTTTCTTTCTAATAAGAAGTCATTTATTCTAGCAAAATTTTAAAATAAATCTTCATGTGATTGAAACTGCTATTTTTGCTATAAAGTTTTCTTACCTAGTTTATTCAATTTATTAATTCTGATTCTGTCACAATAATCTTAACCTACTTCTGAGCCTATATAACATGGCTTTAAATTTGAGACCTGGGTGGCTTGGTCAGTTTAGTATCCAACTTTGACTCAGGTCATGATCTCACAGTTCATGGATTTGAGCCCCACGTTGGGCTCTGTGCTGACAGCTAGGAACCTGGAGCCTGCTTTGGATTCTGTGTCTCCATCTCTTGCTGTTCCTCCCTGACTTGCTCTCTCTCTCTCCTCTCTCTCTCTCATTCTGTCTCTAAAATAAATACACATTTAAAAAAATAAATAATTTAAGACTATCATCTAGTTCATGTAGTATCAAAATGCACATCATTCTTCAGCATTTTTAAAATAGTGTTTTAGTATTTTTTAAATGGATGTTTGAAGATGTTTGCCTTTCCATGTTAAATTGGAATTATTTTAACTTATTTCTTTAAAAATGGAAATTCTTTGCAGAATTGCACTTATCTACATTTGGAAAGAGTACCTTTAGAGGACAGCCAGATCTTACAGAGCCTTGTAAAAACCTCAAGGAGTTAAGAATTTTTGTTGTTGAGATCAGTGAGTTTAAATGCATTTCTTGAGATTCCAAATGAAAAGGCTCTGAGAAACAGAGAATAAATTTGACACTGAGAGAGTGTATTTTGTTTACAGAGTGAAGGATGACTGAAATAAAAGGGACAAGATCTGAGATAGGAAGTTCAGTAAAGCAGTTGTTGTAATCTTCAGGTGAAATATAAAGAAAGTGAAATAGTCTAAATGAGGGATACAACAGTAAGGATAGATAAGTGGATAGATTTAAAAATAGTAGACCTGAGTGTTGGGCAAGGAATGAATGAAGCATTAAGACTTCTAAATTTCACTATGAAAGAGAAAAAAAAAGATCTCTAAATTGCATAACTTGCTCACCATATCCATGACCAAAATGGGATACAGTAGCTATACTGCATGGGATACAGTGTAGCCACAGAACAGGGAATAATATGTAAATGTGTTTATGACACAATAATACATTTTAAAGGCAGGAAGCAAAACGTCATACACAAAATAAGTATAGGTATGTAAACAAAATAATATATAGCAACAAATTAAAGAAATATATCTAAAGCTAATGTAAATAAAAGAAATTGTGTAATTATGTATCCAGTTACTTGTGTTACAGAAAACAATAAAATGATATGAAATTAGAAATTGTTCCTTTTTGCTATTGCTCATAATAAGTATTTTTATTAAATGCTTATTTTTGAGAGAGTGTGTGTGAATGTGAGATGGGACAGGCAGAGAGAGAGAGAGAGAGGGATTGAGAGAGAGAGAGAGAGACAGACAGACAGACAGAGGATCTGAAGCAGGCTCTGCACGGTCAGGACAGAACCGGATGCGGGGCTCAAACTGCAAGATCATGACCTGAGCAGAAGTCAGAGGCTTAACCAACTGAGTCACCTGGGTGCCCCTCATAATAAGTATCTTTAAAAGATAGCATTTCAGGAGCATTTATTATGTGGTTAGCACTATGTTGAACAAGTACCAGTGTTGTCTCATTTTCTCCTCCCAAGTCTCCTTTCACATAAGAATGCAATGGATTTCCTCTTTTTTATTTATTTTCTTATGAGTTGAGGAAGCTATTGCTTATAGATATAAATTACTCTCTGAAAGTCATTCATTCACCCACAAGTGACAGAGCCAGAACCGATGTGCGAACTAACGTTGAATATCTTTCTTACATTATGTGTCTCTTTCCTGAAGCTTTTACCGTACTTTGTATCTATGCAGCACTAATTACTGTCAATTAATAAATATCATCTTCTGGTGCCTCAGAGAAAAGACAGCATTTATAGAAAATAGAGGAAGATTTTTTTTAATACACAAAAACAAAATACAACATTATTCATAAACCTGAAAAAGCAAAACAGCACATTATTTACAAGGCCATGATGCATTTTTTTAAATTTTTATTTTTTTTAAAGTTTTTTATTTACTTTTGAGAGAGAGAGAAACAGAGCATGAGTGGGGGAGGATCAGACAGAGAGGGAGACATAGAATCTGAAACAGGCTCCAGGCTCTGAGCTGGCTGTCAGCACAGAGCCCGATGCAGGGCTCGAACTCACAGACTGCGAGATCATGACCTGAACCGAAGTCGGAGCTCAACCGACTGAGCCACCCAGGTGCCCCAAGGCCATGATGCATTTTAAAGAAACCATAGTCACTATCATTCATAAAAGCATCTGGCAGACAGGGAAGGTTCGAGGAAAATTTATCGATTCTATATATTCAAAATCTATGAACCAACACTAGTATTCATGTTCTAGCTATCTCTATCAACGATGTTCGTTGTGGTCATAAAATTTTTCATTATGAATGGGAATGTCTTCACCTTCAGTCACAAACTCACCTTTATCATCTGTGTTCCCTTTCGGGTTACTTGGGTCATGTGGAGAGTGTGAAGTAGAAGAATTACATTTCCTTTCATTCGTTTCATAATTCTGAACTGGTTTCTACAAGACGTTTTTCAGTATGAGGGAGCCTCCAAAATCCATTCAAATATTATTCTTAGTGACCTCTTTCTCTACTTCCAAATAACATGGATGTGATGAATTTTCAGCAACTGAGTTATTTAGGAAGGTAAATAATTTAAATATAGCAGAGAGCATGATGATGAGGCTGAGAAGTTAAGATAATTATCCTGTTAATGCAAATTTACACAGAACTAGGCCCTGTAGTCTGTCTTTCAATGAGTGAGGTGCATGTTGCATTTGTGGGCACGATCAGTAGTGTGTTCCCAGCCGTAGCCCGGGCCCCACTAACACTTCCAGCATCATTTAAGTTAAACATGCTCATCAGTTCATTTGTGCTAAAAATAATTAACTAAAGAAAAGCAATTTCTCTTTTCTCTTTGACATGCAGTCAAGTACCTTCTAATTCAGGGTGATAAGTTTTTGGCAGTGACAGTGGTAAGAAAAAAAGTGCTTCATAGTGAAAACCCACTCAACTGGGTTCAGCAAGTAGGAGAACAGAAAAGGGGTTATTACAATAGAGAGGGAGCCAGGCATTTGTATACCACAAAATAACCCTGTCTTTAAATTCTAGCTCTGCTTCTTATTAGCTAAATAAGTAAGTTTCAAAACCTATTTTATTTTATTTTATTTTATTTTTATATATTTTTTTATTTCTAGGCGAGAGAGAGACAGCATGAGCAGGGGAGGGTCAGAGAGAAGGGAGACAGACTCTGAAACAGGGAGATACAGACTCCGAAACAGGCTCCAGGCTCCGAGCTGACAGTCAGCACAGAGCCCGATGCGGGGCTCGAACCCACAAACCGTGAGATCATGACCTAAGCGAAAGTCGGACGCCCAACCGACTAAGCCACCCAGGCACCCCTCAAAACCTATTTTAAACAGAGTTTCCTCATTGGAACATAGGGTTAAAATCACATACCTCACAGGGTTATTGTGATGAAAATGCAGTATCTGCACATAGTACCAGTAGATGCTGGCTTCCATCTTTTCTTTGTTCTTTTTGTTCTTCTATCACTACTATTCTCTATCCAATTAATTATACTCTGGAAGAAGGAAAAGCTACATTCAAATGATACGCAGGCACCATGTGCGTTGCTAACTCTTGTTGTGTGGGCTAGATGGTGTCTACTGTTTTCTTTCTCTGTTAAACCTGCTCATATTCCCCAACTCCAATTGCCTAGTAAGATACTACCCATGACATTTCCCCAAAACTGATTATCTAATGATAGTCTACTTGTCCTTGTCCCATTCTCCATCAATTTTTTTTAATATAATGAAAAATTTACATTTTGTTCATGGCCTTTGGGAAATGATTTCCTAATTCACAAGCTCTGGAGGATAATGTCCTTCTTGTTCTCAATTTCTGTGACTAGGAAGGCTTTGAAGCCCCAGGAGCCTGCTTGGTGATTCCCAAACTGGGTTCCAGAACTAGGAAAGTCCCAGAATGAGAGGAAGGAAACAGAAGAGCTAACAAATATTTCACAGCTGACAAAAATTAAAGGAGCCACATGAATTGGGGAAAGATCTGGAATAGCCACTAAGAGTCAGAAGTTCTAGCCTTAATTCTGCTTTTATTTCACTGTGTAACCTGAGCAAAATTTTCTTCAAATAAAAAAAATGTACATTTGGATTCGAAGATTTCTAAGAAAATACTTTATATTTTTATGATTCTACAAATAATGTCAAGGATTAATATTATTCTACATAAAAACACAGTTATAGCTCTTATCACTGTAATAAGCACTTTATAAATATGAGCTTATTTAATCCTCTTAAATGTTCTACAAATTAGGCTCTATAATTATCTTCATATAGATGAGGAAATAGAAGAGTGTAATAACTTGACCTAAGTTACATAGCTCTTAAGAGGTGGAGCCAAAGTTTGAAAATATCAGCTTGACTTTAGCATTTCTATTTATAATTTCTCTACTTGGCTGCACTTAAAAATGAGATATTTACATCTCTTTGTACATTTTTAGATATGCTTCCTAATCACTATGTTATACTACATTGAGAAAGAACATATTTTGAATCCGTTCTGTCACTCACCTACTATGCATGTGCCTGGAGCTATTACTGAGCCTAGGGAATCATCAACTTTGAAGGGAATCACTCATGATCATGATCCATGATCATCCATCATCTTCCCGTCATTCCATATCGATAAGCCTCATTCTTCTTTTCTGAAAAGTGGGAGGAAGTGTAACCTTTAAAAATAATTAGCTTGTTTTCTCTAAGACCACAAAGGTCAATTTGCAGGCTGATAGGTTAAATGTTTTTTTCACCCCGGTCTTAGCGAATAAAGAACATTTTTAATATCTCTGAAAAGATTTTAATAGCAGGTGTTTTTCCTTCAGAGAAGCTCTTTTATAATGTTTTCCATCAAGAAAACCTTATGGTTGACATTTATCTCTTGGGAGGACACTGCCCCATATGTCACCAAGAATCAAGATTGCACTGTCATACACATGTAGTTGCTGTCAATCAATTTATTTTTAATGTGGCCCTTGAATCTCCATACAGAATCCAAAGGCATTCTTTTACTCTGCTCCTCAATATGTTTTAAACATGACTATAAAAGAGAATGGGAAGCATAGTGTCATGCAAAATGGAACCTTCAGTAAGCTCTTTGATTCTCAGTTTTCTGAGTTTTAGATTGGGAATGATGATCATGATCTCAAAGAGAATTAGAAGGATTATATATGTAAGTTGCTTGGTGCAGTACCTGAATCGTAGTGCAGTGTTTCAAAAAATGTTATTTTTTCTTTACTTTCTATTTTCATCTGGGACCAATCAAGATTTGAATATGTTTTTTAGAATAAGGGAATCCCATGATTGACCCAGATTCTACATTTACAATTTCACTGTATTTTTTCCCACTTATAATAGCACTAGTTTTCTTCATTAACAAATCAAACTTTATTGACCACCTGCTATAGTCATCACTTTGCTATGTACTAAAGAGAATATTAAAATTGTATAATCACATTTAATGTACACCTACCCAGAATGAGCCAAGAATCCTCTTGAAAGACAAGGCTACCACCTTGTCTTCACTCTCCACCCCCCCCCACACACACACCATAGAATTATAAAATAACTTAAGAACAAGAGCTGCATGATAAGATCCCATGGAGTAGTTAATCTTGATTACAATAACTGGCAAAGTTTTCACAGAGAAAGTGGATTATATAACTTGAGCCTTAAAGATTGTATTTGGATGGACAAAGAGGAACAAGGAGAATCTTTAGATTAGAGAAATGTCATCAGCTATAAATAAGGAGACAAAAATATGCAGGATATTATATGACCAAGAGACTAAAGAGAATAAAAGAAACAAATATGTGTGACTGAGAGGAATAGGGACCAAGGTATTAGAATGATTAAACCCTGGAAGCAACGTTGAAGGGTTAGAAGGAAATAAACAGGGAGAGATGGTAGATCCTCTAGCTACAACATTCTGTGATTTTTCAGCTACTGGACCCTTAAATCTAGACTCAAATACACAGGATTACTTTGGTAAATCACAAAGTATTACCTTATTAGTAGGATTCCTTTTGATTCTCTCCTGAATTTGAGAGTCAGCTCACTGTTACTCCACTTGGCCATCTACTCAACCTCCATGACTTCTCCATTTACACAACCCCTGGGCACAGCACTGCTTTACCAACATTTGTTTTTTTTGTTGAAAGTAGAACTGAGTTCATCAGCATCTGAGAAATTGCAGTCAACTGGGGCATGGCTTTGGTTGTTTTCTCCAAGGTTGAGGAGGACCAGGCTATACAAAAGAAGTCTTACACAATGATATATGATCTTTTCTGCAAACAGGAAGTGATGCCTGGGTTTTCTTGTAACTAAGTGTGGGGACTGTTTCTTAGGATTTCCATAACAAAAATCCACAACTAGATGTCTTAAAACAGTCATTTATTGTCTCACCATTCTGGAGATGACAAGTCTGAAATTAACATACTGACATGGCCATACTCTGAGATCTGTTGGGGAGAATTCCTCCTTGCCTTTTCTAACTTCTGATGTTTGCTAGCAATCCTTGGTGTTCCTTGCCTTATAGATGCATCACTTTAATCTCTACTTCCATCATCACACAGCTGTCTTCTTCCCATGTATACCTGTCTCTGAGTCTTTACTCCTCTTTTATAAGGATATCACTCATTGTAGATTGAGGGCCCACCCTACTCCAGTATGAACTCATCATAACTTGATTACATCTACAAAGACTATTTTCAAAGAAAGATTACATTCACAGGTACCAGGAGTTAAGACATCAATGTAGCTTTTCTGGGGTGGGGACACAATCCAACTCACAACAGAGACAGGAATGAATCCTTTATCGATCAATAGAACACCACATGCTTCACCTAAAGGTGATGCATCCTGGAAGTGTCTCTGTTGTTTAAAATTTTCTGAGCCTCAATCATATGTTTTTGCTATTATTTCTACTTTTGGAGATTGGGTTTTAGTTATGAAGTATACTACTAGAATAAAAAATGTACATGTTTATATGCAGTTGAATTTTTGCTGCAATTTTAGATTTGTCATTACATTTTAATGCCACAGCAGAATTGTAAATCACAAACTATTATTGTTGAGGCTTTAAATAAAACTTGTCTTACACACTAGAATATGACATATTGATAAATAAAAATCCTAAGCATATCTGCACATTATTGCCTTATTACCTTGATTTTTTGAATTTGAAGAATATTAAGTTTCTTAACACTGACTTATCTACCTGCCAATCAGCTCTCCACTGGATCCTCCTTATGGGTGAGCCTGGCTCTTTCATAGCTCCTTCCCAAAACGGAGAGAGAGATGCTTAACAGAGACATTCCAGATTATTCTTCATAAATTTACCATTTCAAGGAAGTCATTCTAGTCTTTTCTGGAGCAGAACAAATAAAGGGACAGAGAGAAGCCAGAATTGTTATCCAAACTGTGTTTCCTTCACCTGGAAGGAATCATCAGAAGCAGCAAAGAAACATTTCCTCCCCAAATTTATTACCTACATTTCTGTTTCAGATAAGAAAAAAATAGGCTTAATGAGATAAGCTGATTTACTTACAGTTTTCAGGCTATTTCCAAATTCTGTATCTTTTTCCATTTCACTATAGTTGCCTTCTCTTTGTAATAAGTGTACTTATTAAACATAATCTGGTGTTTTCATTTTACTTTTGTGGTATAGATTCTTTTAGATACAATTCCTAGACCAACAAAACCTGCCATCATGCATATCTGATGATTTAATTAATTCTTGGAGATTATGCTTTGCCATATTTTCCCAGTCAATGTATCAGGATGGCATTTTGAACTATATTTGAACTCTTTAGCACTAAAAATAACTGACTCTTGGGAAAATAAATCCTTTCTATTATCTTAAGAACAAAAGTTGAACTTTCTCACTAGAAGCTAAGGATTTTGGGTTATCTCTTCATAGCAGGAATCTAAATGCAGCCAACAATTAGTGATGATCCTTTTAATTTTTTTTTTTTGTTAATGTTTATTCAGTTTTGAGAGAGCATGAGTGGAGGAGGGGCAGAGAGAGAGGGAGACACAGCATCTGAAGCAGGCTCCAGGCTCTGAGCTGTCAGCACAGAGCCTGATGTTAGGGCTTGAACCCATGAACCATGAGATCATGACCTGAGCTGAAAGCAGGCGCTTAACTGACTGAGCCACCTAGGTGACACAGGGATGATTCTTTTAATACTGTAGCCATCTGGTCTCATGTCCAAAAATTTCAGCCTGTAAACATCCTATCTGAAAAATCAATGCTGCCCCCAATTCTTTTTGCTTACTTCATAGCACTTTATGGTACCTATTGTAAAAAAGTTATTTACTTTTTTGTCTATGTCTTCCATTAGGATGTAAGCTCAATTAGGAGAGGAATCACATTTTTCTTGTTCACACTTGTTTCTAACAAAATTTCTAACATGTTTCTAGCATAATTTCTAACAAACATAAATAAAATTAGCTGAAGAAATATACATATAAAACTTATTTTGGGGGCACCTGAGTGGCTCAGTTGGTTAAAGCATCCGACTTAGGCTCAGGTCATGATCTCATGGTCTGTGGGTTCGAGACCAACGTCGGGCTCTGTGCTGACAGCTCAGAGCCTGGAGCCTGCTTCGGATTCTGTGTTTCCCTCTCTCTGCCTCTCCCCTGTTAGTGTGTGTCTCTCTCACAAAAATGAATAAACACTAAAAAATTAAATTGAAAAAGTTATTTTTATACTTGTTGGACAATATAAAACTTATTTTACTGATATTTTACAGTAAGTAAAGTAATAAGGTGATTCACTTATTTTTGACAATCTTAAGGCACTGAATCATTTCTGATGGTTTTAATTTCCTTCCTCTAAGATATCAGAATTGTGTCCCGAGTGATTATGGAATGTGGGGATATATCTTCTCCATCTCCACTACCATCCCCATTGTGTTTCTCTTCCAATACACCATGTTTTGGTTTTTTGTTTGCTTGTTTTGCTTTTTTTCTGATTCTTAGGGTGGTGCCTACCTGTTTGGAATTAATCCACTCATGTCTAAAAACAGGCATCTGGAGATCCTTGGTTGAATTGTGTTAGCAAAAAGTTATTACATGTGTACAATGTTTCAGGTACTAGAAATAAATTATTCTCTAATATTTATATAATACTAAAACCAGTAATATTTTGCCTTCATTATTGAATGTTATCACATCTTAGGTATCATCACTGATTTCCTTAAAAATTAAAGAAACTAACATCCAGAAAATCCAGTGTTCCCCAACCTTCTGTTCATCCTTGCAGGGTCACACTTTGTTATGAACAGGACCTATACATGTATAATAAGCTGATTAAGAGAATTGACTTTGAAGTTGAAGTGGTTTGGATTTGCATGCTAGCTTGCTTCAATACTTGCTTGCTCTGTGATTTCTCTAAACCTTAAGTTTCTTCACCTGTACTTTGGGAAAATATTTTTTTAATCATAGTCTGTTGCAATGGACCTTAGCATACTGGCATCACACATTTATAAGAGAAGATTAAACTCCTGTGAAATTACCTGCTTCCCAGTACTGGTAATGAGTCAGTAGTGATCTCAGAATTGTTGGAACCATGTCACAATCAAAAGCAAGGGCTCTCATGGCAATTCTAAGAATTAAATTTCATTCCATTTGGATAGCATCTTGTGAATGTAGCCTGTCATCCTCTTGGATCATTCCTGTAACAGCATCTGTGACCTTTTACCTTGCAGAAATCCCCTTGTGCTTGGCTACTCTAGCCATCCACAGGCATTATGCATTGTCACTTTCTGCACAGACTGGTTTCCTTAAAATGACCTTTTACATTTCTGTCCTTGGCAATATATAAAAATCCACTGCCAGTTGAGGATTTAATCTTCATGTTACACTGACAGCCCTGTCCAACAGACACAATATCATTATAAAATGTCTTGCTATCAAGAGGTAATATTTTATAGCTTCTTGAATGTTTCCCAAATTTCTAGTGTATTTTTTTGCCCTTGAAATGTTCAGTGAGTGATAAATATCATCTTGGAATAATCAGTAAACATGTAAATATCCCACGGAGCAGAGAGAATACCAGTACACTTACTATGGGAGCCATGATGTTTGATTTGGTGGTCATTAGTTCCTAACATCTGAACTATGGGAAGTGGTAAGGTTAGAGTAGAGCTCCTGGCTTGGAGCACTGTGCAGAAGAACTCTCTCAGTCTTTTACTTCTCTCATCTCACTTCTTTTTCATGTTCACTATTCATTGCTTTTCTTCTGGCTAGATATAGTTAGAGGCACTAATAAGATAAAACATCAGTTAAGAAAATAAATTCAGGGGGCGCCAGGGTGGCTCAGTTGGTTAAGTGTCTGACTTCAGCTCAGGTCATGATCTCATGGTTTGTGGGTTTGAGCCCCACATCGGGCTCTGTGCTGACAGCTAGCTCAGAGCCTGAAGCCTGTTTCACATTCTGTATCTCCTTCTCTCTCTCTGACCCTCCCCTGTTCATGCTCTCTCTCTCTCAGAAATAAATTTTTTAAAAATAATGTTAAAAAAAGAAAGAAAATAAATTCAGGTCTCCTGTAGCTGAATCATAACACCACCAGGAACAAGGGAATGGATGCAGCAGAGGAAGATCTGAAAAAGAGCTTATGATTTCCAAAGTTGTCAATTACCTCGTCAGTCTTAGCTTCATTCCCTGCCCCTGCTAGTATGCTATTCCTTATATTTATAAGGCAATATTTTTTTAACATTGTTTAAAAGACTTTAATTTTGTAATCTCTTTGCTTCTGAAGAAAATAATAATCCTACTTTATGTTATACAGAATGTCACATTTTGTTTTCTCCACCCTTATTTTTAGATCCATTATCCCATTTGAGCCTCATAGGACCCTCTAGTAGACAGGACAAGAAACTTTGTTCCAGTTTTCCAAATGAGATTTGGGAAAGCTAAGTGACTTACGAAAAGCCACAGAGCTAATATGGGCCACAGCTGCTCTTTGTTTCAGTTCACACACTGTGTTCTAAGGACAATCAACAGGATTCCCAGGAAGCTCATTAAAGAGGTGTTAATGTACAGATAGGCATCTAGGGATCCATGATCTCATAGAAGGGTCTACCTTTCTGTACCTGAGGATGTGGAAGAGTCTGATAAGCTTTGGTTAAAGCAAGGCTGCATTGCTTTTGCTCCACACTTTTCTAACTCATCCCAACAAGTGCCCTCATCCATGGCCAACACCCTCCTTTCCCTCTCCCCACCGCCCCCACCCCCCGTCAGCCATCAGTTTGTTTTTAGTATTCAAGAGTCTCTCATGGTTTTCCTCCTTCCCTCTCCCCAACTATTTTTCCCCTTCTTCTCCCCCATGGTCCTCCATTATGTTTCTCCTAATCCTCCTATTAGTGGAATCATGTCGTATCTGTCTGTCTCTGTCTGACTTATTTCACTCAGTATAACACCCTCAAGTTCCATCCACGTTGCTACACATGGCCAGATTTCATTGTTTCTCATTGCCATGTAGGATTCCATTGTATAGATAAACCACATCTTCTTGATCCATTCATCCATTGATGGACACTTAGGCTCTTTTCATGATTTGGCTATTGTTGAGAGTGCTGCTATGAACATTGGGGTCCATGTGCCCCTATGCATCAGCACTCCTGTGTCCCTTGGGTAAATTCCTAGCAGTACTATTGCTGGGTCATAAGGGAGTTCCATTGTTAATTTTTTGAGGAACCTCCACACTGTTTTCCAGAGGGGTTGCACCAGTTTACATTCCCACCAACAGTGTAGGAGGGCGACCATTTCTCCACATCCTCACCAGCATCTCTAGTCTCCTGATTTGTTCATTTTAGCCACTCTGGCCGCCATGAGGTGATGTCTCAGTGTGGTTTTGATTTGTGTTTCCCTGATGAGGAGGGATGCTGAGCATCGTTTCATGTGTCTGTTGGCCATCTGGATGTCCTCTTTGGAGAAGTGTCTGTTCGTATCTTCTGCCCATTTCTTCACTGGATTATTTGTTTTTCAGGTGTGTAGTTTGGTGAGTTCCTTATAGCTTTTGGATACTAGCTCTATATCTGATGTCATTTGCAACTATCTTTTCCCATTCCATCAATTGCCTATTAGTTTTATTGATTGTTTCCCTTGCCTTGCAGAAGTTTTTATCCTGATTAGGTCCCAATAGTTCATTTTCACTCTTGATTCCCTTGCTTTTGGGGATTTGTCAAGTAAGAAGTTGCTGCGGTTGAGGTCAAAATGGTTGTTTCCTGCTTTCTCCTCTAGGATTTTGATAGTTTCTTGTCTCACTCAGATCCTTTATCCATTTTAAGTTTTTGTGTATGGTGTGAGGCAGTGATCCTGTTTCATTCTTTTGCATGTTGCTGTCCAGTTCTCCCAGCACCGTCTGTTAAAGAGGCTACTTTTTTCCATTAGATACTCTTTCCCTCTGTGTCAAAGATTAATTGGCCGTACTTTTGTGGATCCAATTCCGAGTTCTCTGTTCCATTGGTCTATGTGTCTGTTTTTGTGTCAATACCATACTGTCTTGATGATTACAGCTTTGTAGTAGAGGCTAAAGTCTGGGATGGTGATGCTTCCTTTTTTGGTTTTCTTCTTCAATATCACTTTGGCTATTCGGGGTCTTTTGTGGTTTCATACAAATTTTAGGACAGTTTGTTGTAGCTTTGAGAAGAATGCTGGTGCAATTTTGATTGGGATTGCATTGAATGTGTAGATTGCTGGGTAGTAATGACATTTTAACAATATATATTCTTTTGTCCCATGAGCATGGAATGATTTTCCGTTTCTTTGTGTCTTCTCAAATTTCCTTCATACGTTATCTATAGTTTTCATCATACAGATCTCCTATATCTTTGGTTAGGTTTATTCCTAGGTATTTTATGGTTTTTTTGTGCAATTGTGAATGGGATCAGTTTCTTGATTTCTCTTTCTGTTTCTTCATTGTTAGTGTATAAAAATGCAACCGATTTCTGTATACTGATTTTGTACCCTGCAACTTTTTTTTTTTTTTGAATTCCTGGATCAGTTCTAGTAGGCTTCTGGTGGAGTCTGTCAGGTTTTCTATGTAGAGTATCATATCACCTGTGAAAAGTGAGAGTCTGACTTCTTCTTTGCCAATTCTGATGCCTTTTATTTCTTTTTGTTGTCTGATGGCTGAAGCTAGGATTTCCAGCACTATGTTAAACAGTGGTGAGAGTGGACATCCCTGTTGTGTTCCTGATTTCAGGGAGAAAGCTCTCAGTTTTTCCCCATTGAGGATGATGTTGGCCAAGGGCTTCTCATAAATGGCTTTTATGATGTTTAAGTAAGTTCCTTCTATACTGACTTTCTTGAGGGTTTATTAAGAAGGGATGCTGGGGCCGCCTGGGTGGCTCAGTTGGCTAAGCGTCTGACTTTGGCTCAGGTCATGATCTCACAGTTTGTGCATTCGAGCCCCATGTCGGGCTTTGTGCTGACAGCTAGTTCAGGGCCTGGAGCCTGCTTCGGATTCTGTATCTCCCTCTCTCTCTGACCCTCCCCTGCTCACGCTGTCTCCCTCTCTCTCACACAAATAAATAAAAATATTTTAAAAAAAGAAGGGATGCTGTACTTTGTCAAATGCTTTTTCTGCATCTATCAACAGGATCATATGTTTTTTTTTATCTTTTCTTTTATTACTGTAACGTATCACATTGATTGATATGTGAATATTAAACAAGCCCTGTAACCCAGGAATGAATCCCACTTGATCATGGTAGATAATTCTTTTTGTGTACTGTTGAATTTGATTTGCAAGTATCTTGTTGAGGATTTTTGCATCGTATTCATCAAGGATATTGGCCTGTAGTTCTCTCTCTCTCTCTCTCTCTCTCTCTTTNTTTCTGGGTCTCTGTCTGGCTTGGGAATCAAAGTGATGGTGACTTTGTAGATTGAGTCTGGAAATTTCCCTTCCATTTCTATTTTTTGGAATAGCTTGAGAAGAATGGGTATTAACTCCTATTTAAATGTCTGTTAGAATTCCCCGGGGAAGCCATCTGGCCCAGGGCTCTTATTGGGAAATTTTGGATAACTGGTTCAATTTCTTCACTAGTTACGGGTCTGTTCAGATTTTCTACCTCTTCCCATGTGAGTTTTGGTAGTGAGTATGTGTTTAGGAATTTGTCCATTTCTCCTAGATTGTCCACTTTGTTGGCATATAATTTTTCATACTATTCCCTGATTATTGCTTGTATTTCTGAGGGATTGGTTTTAATAAGCCCATTTTAATTCATGATTTTGTCTATTTGAGTGCTCTCTCCTTTCTTTTTGAGAGGCCTGGCTAGAGGTTTGTCAATTTCGTTCATTTTTTCAAAAAACCAACTCTTGGTTTCATTGATCTGTTCATCTTTTTTTTTGATTCTTTATTATTTATTTCTGCCCTTATTTTTATCATTTCTCTTCTTCTGATGGATTTGCGGTTTGGGTTGTTTTCCTTCTAGTTCCTTTAGGTGTGCTGTTAGAATTTTATTTGTGATTTTTCTAGTTTCTTGAAATATGCCTGGAGTGCAATGTACTTTCCTCTTAGGACTGCCTTTTCTGCATCCCAAAGAGTTTGGATAGTTGTATTTTCATTTTCATTTGTTTCCATATATTTTAAATTTCTTTTCTAGTCGCCTGATTGGCCTATTCATTGTTTAGTAGGGTGTTCTTTATCCTCCATGTTTTTGGAGGTTTTTGAAACTTTTTCCTGTGATTGAATTCAAGTTTGATACCATTGTGAAATAAAATAATCAAACAACAAAAAAGAAGAAGAGACAACATTAAAAGAACACTTCCTGAATGAACATGTCCTAGACAGTCAATGAGCCTTCCTTAATATAGCAGTACTCACAGGTGCAGAGCGCATAACAAGCTTTTAAAACTAACAAGAGACAGAAAGCAAGCCAAAATGACGAGATGGAAGAACTCTCCTCTAAAGAAATTCCAGGAAGAAATGACAGCTAAAGAGATGCTAAAACATATATAAGCAATATAACTGAGCAAGAATTTAGAACAACATTCAAAAAATTAATCACTGGGCTTGAAAAAAGCGTGGAAGACATCAGAGAAGTAATGCTACAAAGACTATGGAGTTTAAAAATAGTTGTGATGAATTAAAATCTGCTATATAACTTAAAATGCAAGTCAAAATGTGTAACTATAAAAGGGGAGCCTGAGTGGGTCAGTCAGTTAAGCATCTGACTTCAGCTCATGTCATGATTTCACAGTTTGTGAGTTCAAGCCCCACATCGGGCTCTGTGCTGACAGCTCAGAGCCTGGAGCCTGCTTTAGATTCTGTCTCTTCTCTCTAACTCTCTGCCCTCACACTCTGCCTCTCTGTCTCTCTCTCTCAGATCCAAATAAGCATTAAAAAATTAATGTATATGTATATAACCATAATTAATATGTCTAATATTAACCAATAATGGTTTATTAATAAAATGGTTTTTGGATGGAACTATATCAAATTTCTTGTCATTTATGAAGCATCTTTTTCCTTAATATTTCAGCCTTAATGCTAGTGTTATAATTTTGAGGTCCCAAAATTCATCTTTTCTCTAGTTTAGCACTTCTTAACGTTTGAGATTTCAGCTGATGAGTCACTGAAGGAATCCATACTTGGACAAGTGTTCCCCCATCAGTGGACTCTATTATTATAATACTTCCACAGCATAAAGAAAAAAATGAACATTTGGTGACATTTTATGTTACATTCTTAGAATCTATATCATTGTACAATTATGATTGCTAAAGTTTTTATTTATTGAACTACTCTATAAATATCATTTAATATTTCAACAAGCCTGTAAGTTAACTAAAGTTATTGTCATTTTGCCGAAGTATAATCTAAAATTCAAGGGTTAAACAGTAGAGAGTTAGGCAGATAGGGACCGATGAAGCTCCCACTGAACCAGTTTGGACGGACTTTGAAGTCCATACTGGGTCTAATGCTGCCTTCATTTCTCAGAATCAAGCAATGTATTTATGCAAAGATGTGTCACCCCCTTCTTTGTTTTAGAATATCAAGTTCTGATCTAGATGTACAGACAGAATTTTTAGCTCAGAGTAGGTTTTAAGATCCCAGAATATTTATCATGAAACTGAAGTTCTAATGACGTTAATTTTTTTCATAGACCAGTACTAGGAGGAACTGGTGCAAACAAAGAATTGCCAGTGAGGCAAATTCTAAAAAGTAATCCCACTGTCTTCATTATGTTTCTGAGCTGGAAGAAAATCTCTGGCAATGCGGGGAATGCGAATTTACCTTAATGAAAGGATCTTGGTCTAGTCTACTTATATTCCAAGTTTATCATAGACACATTTAATGAACACTTACTATTTGGAAATTGGTTGTACAGCACAGGAATCTGCCTGAAAATTTCAAGATCTATTTGAGAGCTTAGTTAATGTTCATGTATTTCAAGACAGACATCACCTATAAATTCTGGATTAATACACATGCAACAGAAACATAAGGAGCAGCAAAGAACACAACAAGCTCTTGAGTATGAATAAAAATATTTGTATGATGATTTGGCAAGAACCTTAGAGATAAATGTGTATGCCCTCTTTATCATAATTCTGTTCATTATAATAGTAATAAATTCAAAGGAAAGAAAATTTGAAAATTAAGAAAAGTAAACCAGGAAAAATAATTCACCCTTAGACTCAACACCCAAAAGCAAATACTGATACATCGCACAGATTTTTGGGGGGGAAGTTTGAAAACAATTTTATGCCTTAAATTACTGACACAGTGAAATACTTTCAGAATTTTTATCCTTTCCCCCATTTCTGTGAGAAGAGTACCTCAACCCACTTTAAATCAAATTGGATATGCAATTATATATAATTTTTGCATTGTTTTTCACTTATTTTTGCCATAAACATATTCCTGTGGGATTATATAGTTTTTCAAGTAACGATTTTTATGCCTAAATAATATTCTACTTCGTGAAAACATCATATTTCACTTAGCTAATCTCTTAGTATTAGACATTTCTATTGTTTTCTATTTTGGACCACCAACTGTAATTCTACAATGATGGTAATCAAAACTGAAGCTTTTAGATTCTTAGCATTATTTCCTAAAATTAGGTTCCCGAATATATAATTACTAGCTTAACATATGTGTATTCAAGCTCCTTTTCAAAGAGTTTTACTAATAGTTATGAAATTAAAATCTCATTATCCACACTCTCATTAGTACCTCGTAATACACACACACACACACACACACACACACACACACACCATATAAATTTGATAGGCAAAAAAAAATTTTTGCTTTAGTCTTTAACATTACTGTCTTTAGACTCAACAAGGACAGAAAATAGAAAATCTGTCTTACAGGACCATTCTGTTCTTTTTTAGTCATGCCTCTCTTCATGAGACAAGAATTTCATAAGGCCACATGGCCTTAGAACACTAAACCCATGTCACTCCTTTTTAACAATGGTGGGTATAGTGCGCTCTGAAGTTTCATATTCAAATTCACCTAAACTCTTCTACAGAGGCACTGGGGATGTTTTTCCCAGTCAGTCGGCCTAAGGACAAATTGTCTAAAGAGTGGGCAAGAGACAACACTTTGTGGAGAAGTGAGATACAGAAGAGTATAGACAGAATTAGTTTAGGAAGAAAAGAAGAAAAGAAAGTGTGTGGTTATGGAGAAAAGAGGAAAAGTTCAGGATTCTGCTATCCCCTCTGTTCATAACATTATGATCCAGAGCAAAATTGAGGATTATGAGAGTATAGCAATATTCCATTTACATAAATCCATTATGAATCAGTATATATGGAATATTAGCCTTTAATCTGTGATATGTATATATATATATGGCTACACACACACACACACACACACACACACACACACACACACACTGCTATCACTACATACAGTGCTTTCTTTGACATTGAGACGGAAAAGACCCAAACATGATATAATAATTGGCCAAAGAAATGAACAAATAATTCACTAAAAATCCAAAATGGCTCCCAAAGTTGGAAAGATGTTCAATTTCTCTCATAATAAGAGAAATGCAAAATTAAACCATACCAAGATATCATTTCTCACTTTTTAGACTGCATAAAATAAAGCTTAACAAAACCTTCTGTTGGCAAGGCTGTGGGGAAACAAGCATTGCAGGTGGGAATGCAAATTTTTACAACATTTTATAGAGGGAAATTTGGCAATTCTATCAGAACTATACATGTTTTTGACATGAAAATTCAACTTCTCATCAGCTACCCTGTACACACTGCCAACAATATGAAAAAAAATATATATATATAGAGTAATTAACTGCACTGTTGACTAGAATTGTAAAATATCAGAAGTACCCTACATGCTCATAGTTGAATAAACTATGGTCCTCCCATGCAATGGATGACTATGAAGCCACAGCAAATCATGAGAAATGAAATGATAGGAGTTTTAATATATACTGTTAAATGCAAAAGCAAAGTTTTAAATGCAACATATATTTAATTTTAGCTTTTTTGTAAGAAAGATAAGGAAATAATGAAAAATATATTTATGTACTGATTTTTTCAAAAACAAGAAACAGTACCACAAGCACATACATGACATGAAGTAGAAGGGTTTAGAGAAAAGGCCTAGTACTTTTTTGTGTATTCGTCTGTATAATTCTGAATTCAGACCTCTGTTAATACTTTATATATTCAAAAACTTAAAAAGTAAATAGACAAAAAGAGGTGTATCTGGAGGGGAAATCTTACTTAGAATATAATTAAACTCATAAACTGAATTTTATTTCAGATGAATAACACATTTAATGAGGGTATGATAACAAATTCAAAAGGTAATTTTTGAACATTGTGTCTTTTCTCTATACCCTCAGACTAAAGATTTAAAAAAGTATAAGCAAATAATGAACACTAGTTGCTAAATTTGTTTGTAGAAGCAGTGTGGGTTTATGTTTCTGAAACTACTCTTTCTATATTCTAGTATTGAGCAAATAAGTAAAAAAGAAAGCTCAGCATATGGAAGAAGAAAAGATGAAAATTAAACATATGGTGTTGGATTTGCATTGAAGGTGTCAGTATAAATTCATGGTTTTTAAGATGTCTAGGACAGATAGATATAGATAATAGACAGGGATAGAGAAAGATGAGATAGAGATAGATATGTGTGTATTTGTGTGTGTGTGTGTGTGTGTGTGTGTGTGTATACACATTGCATTTATTTTCTAGCTCCGCCCCCCCCCCAAATGTTCTAGAAACATGACACCTCAGTACCAGTGAGCATATCTTGGACCAAGATCTGGGTTCTTAATTATAAACATGTAAATGGGAGAAAAAGAGTTCCTCTTTATGGTAAAGTGCCAACTGACAGAGAAGAAATAATTGAGTTAGAAAATTATAATTTGGCAACCAATATTAATTGATTTAAGCAAAAATCATCAAACTACTGAGTAAAGTTTGCTGAGAAAATGATATTTACATAGTCTCAAAGCATCTTGTTTAAAGTTACTTATTAATTGCAAGGGGAAATTCAATTACTTTGCCATGGAGATCTGGCAGACATAACCTTAACCAAGCAATCAAATTTATTACCATTAAGGGGACAAATCAACATCATCTTCAGATACAATATACTAAGGTCATTTTATCACTGTTGTAATATTTCTGCTAAGAATGGGTCCACTAAACCTGACCACAAGGAAACAGCAGCCAAGCTCAAACTAAGAGACACTTTAAAATATAACACTCCTCTACTTTTCAAAAATGTTAATATCATGGAAGACAAGCCCAACAAACAATGCTTGATCCAGATTGGACCCTGGAATAGCAATAAATACATTAGTTCTGACAATTAGTGGAATTTGAATAATATCTGTTGATTAGACAGTAGACTGTGCTATTATTAGTTTCATTATTTTGATAATTGTGCTGTGGTTATGTAAGGGAATATTATTCTTAGAATATGCAGCATTTTGACTGCAACATTTGCCAAATTATTCAGAAAAAATATTACACACACATGATGATGAAGCAAGTATTATAAAATGTTAACAACTGCAGAGTCTGGATAAGAATATTATACGGGTTTCTGTACTATTCTTACAGCTTTTCCATAAGCCTTTGTGAAGTTATTTGAAAGCAAATATGTTACAATAACAACAACAACAACAAAAAGAACAGATGAAAATAGTATTAAAATCTCTCAGAAAGGAACATTTCTCTTTTACTTCAGGTGTTTGAAACTTGAGTTTCAGCCTCACTGAGCATCTGCAAATACTGAAATATGGTACCCATAAGTGAAAGGGAAAAAAATATATATATATAATATATATATATATATATTATATATATATATACCAATGTCTAGTGTAATGGGAAGGGTGAGATCATTTCCCAGCCCCCTTAATAACTGCCTTTCTTCAGATTCTATTTATATAGGACAGCAAGAAAGAGAACCTACTCTTAGATTAAGGCCTATTAAAAACAATCTGGATCTAAGAACTGATTGCTCTTCAGCTTGCCACATCATGGCGACCCATGGGTCATGACAGAGTGGGAAGGTCCATCACCTGAGGGACAATATGATGTCCAATCCCCTCAAATGATATTTTACCATTCACTTCTTTTGTGTGTTGTTTCCTAGGAGCCACCCTATTATAATTACATGGTGCAAACTGGGAAAGGTTGACTCGAGGCTTTCTATTTGAAGTCTCAATATGCCAATGTGTTTAGAGGAGTATGTATCTGGGTGCCTGTCTGCTTTTGAGAGACCTCCAGAATTACCATAATTCTAATACACAGAGACTATTTCAATAAAGTCTATCAAGGCTGAGTCTCTGACCCTAAACTAGCATAAGATTAAGAACTTTGTCACTTTATTTTTATTTGTTTTAAATTTGATATTTTTCATGAATCTCTATACCCGATACGGAGCTTGAACTTAGAACCCTGAGATCAAGAGTCACATGCTCTTCTGACTAAGCCAGCCAGATACCTCAGAAATTTACCAATTTTAACATTAAAGCCATAAAAATACCCTGCCACCCTGGCCCCATGTAGTTATTTCAAAATAAAGACAAAGTCATACTGTAAAATATGCATAAAGAAGTGAACAGAATTTTATTTTATTTATTTTTATTGAAGTGTAGTTGGCACAATGTTACATTAGTTTCAGGTACACAGTGTGGTGATTCATTAGGTCTACATGTTATGCTATACTCACCACAAGTGTAGCTACCCTCTGTCACCATACAGTGCTATCACAGTACCCCTGACTATATTCCCTATGCTACACCTTTTATTTCCATGACTTATTGATTCTGTAACTGGACACCAGTATCTCTCACTGCCCTTCACCTGTTTTGCCCATCTGGTAACCACTAGTTTGTTCTCTGTATTTGTAGGTGTTTGGCTATTTGTTCATTTATTCGTTTTTTTCTGATTTCACATGAAAGTGAAATCATGGTATTTGTCTTTCTCTGACTTATTTTGCTGAGCTTAATACCTCTAGATCTGTTCATGTTTTGACAGAGCCAAAATCTCATTCTTTTTTCTTTTTTCTTTTTTTTTGGGGGGTGGGGGGCTGAGTAATATTCCTGTGTGTGTGTGTGTGTGTGTGTGTGTGTGCACACGTGTGCCATTTCCTCTTTATCTATTCATCTGTAAATAGACACTTCGGTTGCTTCTATATAATGGCCATTCTAAATAATGCTGCAATAAACATAGGGATACATATGTCTGTTTGAATTAGTGTTTTATTTTCTTTGGGGTAAATACCCAATAGTGGAATTACTGGATCTTATGGTAATTTTATTTTTTAATTTTTTTGAGGAATCTCCATACTGTTTCCACAGTAGGCTATACCAATTTACATTCCCACCAACAGTGTACAAGGCTTACTTTTTAAATACATCCTTGGCAATACTTGTTATTTCTTGTCTTTGAGTCTAACCATTCTGAAAGGGGTTAGATGATACCTCATTGTGGTTTCATTTGCATTCTGCTGATGATTAATGATGTTGAGCATGTTTTCATATGTCTGTTGGCCATCTATATGTCTTCTTTAGAAAAATACCTATTCAAGTCCTCTGTCCATTTTTAATCAGGTGATGGTGATGATGATGATGATGATTTTGGTGCTGAGTTGTATAAGTTGTTTATATATTTTGGAAATTAACCCTTACCAGATTTATCATTTATGTATATGTTCTCCCATTCATAAGTCACCTTTTTGTTTAGTTGATGGTTTCCTTTACTGTAAAACAGTTATTTTTCTTTTAATGTAGTCCCAATAATTTATTTTTGCTTTTGTTCCCCTTGTCTGAGGAGACATATCTAGAAAAATTTGCTAAGGCCAATGTCAAACAAATTACTATCTATGTTTTCTTTTAATAGTTTTATGATCTCCCATTTAGACCTTTAATCGATTTTTAGTTTATTTTTATGTATGGTGTTAGAAAGTAGTCCAGTTTCTTTTTTTTTTTTTTTAACATGTACCTGTCCAGTTTTCTCAGCATTGATTATTGAAGAGAGTGTTTTGTTTTCTTTCCTTTTCCAATTGTATACTCTGGCTTCCTTTGTCAAAGATTAATTTATCATAAAAGTATAGCTTTATTTCTGAGTTCTCTATGCTCTTCCATTAATCTGTATGTTTATTTTTGTTCCAGTTCCATACTGTTTTGAATATTACAGCTCTGTAGTATATCTTGAAGTTTGGAATTGTGATGCCTCCAGCTTTGTTCTTAAGATTGTTTTGGATGCTAGGTGTCTTCTGTGGTTCCATACACATTTAGGAATATTTGTTCTAGTTTTATGAAAAATGTTGGTATTTTGATAGGGATTGCATTAAATCTGTAGATTTATTTGGGTAGTATGGATAATTAAACAATATTAATTATTCTAATCAATGAGCATGGAATATCTTTCCTTTTGCGTGTGTGTGTGTGATCTTTAATTTCTTTCAACAATATATTATAGTTTTCAGAGTATAGGTCTTTCACCTCTTTGGTTACGTTTATTCCTGGGTATTTTATTCTTTCTAGTGCAACTGTATGATTCTTTTCTTAATTTCTCTGTTACTTCACTATTAGTGTATGGAAACACAACAAATTTCTGTGTATTAATTTTGTATCCTTCAACTTTACTGAATTTAATACTTAATTTTTGGTGGACTGCTTAGAGTTTTCTATGTACAGTATCATGTCTACTATAAATAGTGACAGTTTAACCACTTTTACTTCTTTGGATGTGTTTTACTTGTGTCTGGTTGCTGTGGCTAGGAATTCTAGTACCATTTTGAATAATCACAGTGAGAGCTAACATTTTAGTCTGGTTCCTGATCTTTGAGGAACAGCTCTTAGTTTTTCACCAGTGAGTATTATATTAGCTGTGGACTTTTCATATATGGCCTTTATTATGTTGAGGCATATTCCCTCTAAACCCACATTGTTGAGAGGTTTGTTTTTTTTTTATCATGAATGGGTGTTGAATTTTGTCAAATGCTTTTTTTTGCATCTCTTGATATGATTATGTGACTTTTATCCTACATTTTGTTGATGTAGTATATCACATTGAATTGTGAATATTGAACTATCCTTGCGTCCCTGGAATAAATCCCACTTGATCATGAATAACTCTTTTAATATATTGCTGAATATGGTTTGCTGATATTTTTTCAAGGATTTTTGTGTCTATGTTCATCAAGGATAGTGGCCTGTAGTATTCTTTTTATGTAGTATCTTTTTCTGGTTTTTATATCAGGGTGATACTGGCCTTGTAGAATGTATTTGGAAGCTTTTCTTCTCCTATTTTTTGGAATAGTTTGAGAGAATAGATATTAATCCTTCTTTAAATTTTTAGTAGAATTAAATGTTTAGTGAATCCATCTGGTCCTGGACTTTTTTGTTGGGAGCTTTTGATTACTGATTTAATTTCATTACTAGAAATTGGTCTGTTCAGATTTTTTTTATTTCTTTCTGATTTAGTTTTGGAAGGTTGTATGTCTTTAGGAACTTACTCATTTTTTTCTAGGTTGTCCAATTTATTGATATATAATTTTCATATGATCCTTCTGTAAGTCTAACTGGTGTCAGTACTGTAAATCTAACTGGTGTCAGTTGTTACTTTTGTTATTTCATTTCTGATCTTATTTATTTGGGTCTTCTCTTTTTTTCCTGATGCATCTGGCTAAAAGTTTATCCTATCTTTTCATAGAAATCCCTATTGGTTTCATTGATATTTTCTTTGACATTTTAGTGTCTTTTTCAGTGGTTTTTGCTCTGACTTCTATGATTTTCTTCCTTCTATTCATCTTGGACTCTGTTTGTTCTTTTTCTAGTTCCTCTAGGTATAAGTTTGGATTGTTTTGTTTTTGTTTTTGAGATTTTTGTTTCTTTGTCTCTTGAGATTGACCTGTATTGCTATACATTTTCCTCTTAGAACTGCTTTCCTTGTGTCCCACAGATGTGAGCTTGTTGTATTTTCAGTTTCATTTGTCTCCTTGTATTTTTAAATTTCCTCTTTGGTTTCTTCATTGACTCATGGGCTGTTTAGTGGCATGTTGTGTACCCTCTATGCTTTTTGTCATTTTTCCAGTTTTTTTTCTCTTGATTGATTTCTAGCTTCATACTATTATAATTGGAAAGGATACATGACATGATTTCAATCTTATTTTTATTGCAACTTGTTTTGTGGCCTGACACATGATCCATCCTGGAGAACATTGGAGTTCATATTTTTAATAATTAACTATGCTGAGACCCCTTCCTTCCTTCCTTCCTTCCTTCCTTCCTTCCTTCCTTCCTTCCTTCCTTCCATACTTTCCTTATTTTCAGTTATCAAACATTGAATACTTAATTTATTTCCTTTGTACTTGTGTCCATGGTTGTCATTGGCCTAAACTTATGGTTAATCTGGCACCATACCAGGCTGGAACTATACAGCTTCCACACAAAAGATTCTCAACAGGTTGCTTAGGGAAGGAGAGGATGATGCTCATTTCTCTAAAGAAGTATAGGATATCTGGTGTGTTCTTTCAGTCTACTTATATCTTGCTGAAACCCTGCCTCACACTGGTCAATATGAGTAACTTTACTCCCCCTGCCATCCCTGTTAAGGAGAACTGCTACTTTTGTTTTTGTTGTTGTTGTTTTTTTAATGTTTTATTTATTTCTAGGAGAGAGAGAGAGAGCGTGAGCAGGGGAGGGTCAGAGAGAGAGGGAATCACAGACTCTGAAACAGGCTCCAGGCTCCGAGCTGGCAGTCAGCACAGAGCCCGACGCGGGGCTCAAACCCACGAACCGCGAG